>NW_007733687.1:0-18597 GCF_000696425.1 Galeopterus variegatus | reverse complement strand
ACTTTATAGGTACTTCCAGATCTCATGAGATCTGGTACTCCTGGGTTGTGTAGAAACTCTGATCTGAGCCTGATTCTTTTCAGCAAACTGCATCCCCTGTAGTTCTATATTCCTGACCAGTCTCCTCTGAGTGGTCCTATGCTTATTGAAGGACAGATCAGCTGTCCTTGCTGTGCCCTAGTGTTGTTCCAGTGGGCCTGTTTCCCCCACCCCCTGCCCTCTAAACACTTCCCATGGGACGGGCCATGCACTGATCCCTTGTGGTAACTCACTGGCTGCTGAGTGGCTCCCTTTTTTCAGTTGTTGTGGCTTCTCACTCCTATGTGGGTCCACGGGAACCCTATTAGTAGTTCTTCTGGCCTGGGGGCCACCCAGGCCCTCTTCTCCCTTGCAGCCTCCAAGCAACTTTATCTGAAGGGCACAGCTGCAGCTTTTTCCAGTTCCTGCTTTGTGCACCCAGCAGCTCCAGCTTTGAAGAGGCCAGGGCTTGAAATAGTTGGAGTGGTTCTTTCTTTCTCTCATCATGGCTTCTCCCACCTTCATGAACTCTGTAGATCTCTCCTCCTCTTCCCCTGAGCTCCAGTGGCCCCAGCTTGGCTGTAGTTGCTTTTTAATAGTTGTAAATTGGTTGGTTTGTGGAAGAGAGTGATGCTGGGGACTGTCTATTCTGCCATCTTGACCAGAGGCTCACAGAGGTAGAAACTTGATGTGCATCCCAGAGGCAAAGAGATCATTCAATCCCTGTCTCTGTCCACTAACAGATAGTCTAAAGAAACACAACTATTACACTGAGTCAGGCCAGTGCTAGATGAGAAATCTATCCCAATTTTTTCATAACCAATCACAACATCCCCTCCCTGGATAGTATCAAAGTCTGATTGACCAACAAAGCTCCCTTCCTCTGTTTCTTCTCCCCAGCTGGAAACACTCTTTCTTTTTATCATGACACATATGACCAATTTATAAGAAAATGTTTATAAATATAACTACATAAAATCTATTTATAGTTATTTAGAGATTTTAGGCCAACCAATTTGAATGGATACTAGATTGAAAAGCACAATCATTTTTAATGCCTTGGCAGAAAGAAAGTCCTACCTCTGGTCAAGAACTTCAGGTCAGAGGAGATAGGAAGATCACTAGAAAAACAAATTATAAAATAGGTGACCATAATAGTTTTGCCAGGTTTTTCCTATGCATGTTGCATTTTCTTGTTTAAAGTCATTGGAATGAATTGTTGTGTTTTCAGTAGTTATGAAAGAATGATAATACATTTTCTCACATTGGAAATTATCTTTGGTATCAATGGTATGCTCTGTTTGCTATGTCCTTAAAAATTTAGTGTTATGATAAAATGATTAAAGATGACCTTTATCTGGGAATTGTAGTTCTGGAGAATGTGTCTATGGAAGGAAAACTGCTTCTGCCTTCTAAGGCATGTCTGATTACTTCAGTGTCCAAGTCATTAAAACTTCCTCCTGGGAAGTGACTGGGTTCAGTGTAAGCTAGTGAGAAAATGCTGTCAGTAGTTGAGGAGTTTTTGCAGATGCCTCCACCAAACCAAATGTGTTCTGTATTGACATACTTCCTATTGTTTTCTGTCTCCTGCAGAGAGATTTCCTTGAACTGGGCAAAATCTTGCCCAGAAATACCCAGCTTCAAATCTTAATATTTTGTGATGCTGGGCAGTGGGTGAATGTGAATACAATTTGTCAATGTTTTGCTAGGCAGCTGTTGAAGTTTAGCTATACTAGGAACACATTACCATGGCTCCAAACATACCGCATGCTTTATTTAATTGCATTTCTCTGAATTTGCTTCAGGAAAGTTTTTCAGCAGATGTCCTGGCAATATGGAACTGCCCTAGCAATTAATTTTTATAACCCTTGGGTTGAAAGTGTATGAAATGGAAATATGCCTGCTGTTTCCACAATATGCAACAAACATAAGTGTTGTTGACACTTCTTATAGAAACAGCTAACAGTATAGTGTGGCAAACACATCTCACTTATTGGAAGTTAGTTCATTCTTCGCTGGAGCACTGCTCAGATATTCTTCTTCCAGCATATGCCATGTGGCTTGTCAAAATGCTAGACATTCTTTGCTCTGAGCAATTCCATCTTCTCATTGGGGTCTCTGATACTACCTTTCTTTTTTGTTTTTTCATCTGAGTAGATAGATACGTAGTACTTTTTCCTACCTCTCCTGTACCTCTGACCACTTCATTAAGCTCCTCAAAGTCCTACTTTCATCTTTCCTCACTTGTCCCAATAGATGACTATAAATTTTGGGATTTTGAAACCCCTGGTTAATTATCTTCATTCAAGCTCCACACCAATGGGCTTTCCTTCTCTCATGTGTTATTTCCTCTCCTGGAAAGCATGTGCATGTTCTTCAGTGATTATAGAAAAGCTGTTCATCATCTTCTAGATTTCTATCAGATTTCTGCTAAAAATTTACAAGACAAAAAGTAACGAGAATGCCAGAAGCAGTATTTTATGAATCTTTGTTGGCTTCCTACAAATATACAGAGGTTATAAAAGGACTTTTCATTTATTTAACTAATAAATAGCCTTTCTTAATAGATTTGCATTTTTTAACGAAATTTGCTTTTTAATAATTATTAGTACTATTTTAATCTGTATGGCATCTAAGGACTATAGTATCACATATCACCTGCATCTAACGAGGGCTGATAGTTAAACTTCTTGTATATATCCGGGCTGGGGGTGTCCAGAAGTACACCTTTTACTACCGTACAAGTATTCCCCACTCTAAACTGTTCCAGATCCTAATTTCTCTCTCCTTTTACTCTTTTCACTAGCTTTTCCTGGAAGTTCTTAAATTTTTGTTGTTCTTGTTTTCAATCAGGCTTCTCTCACTTTAAAAAGGTGAAAACTAAGAGAGGGTGGATGTCCTGGGAACTGAGGGTTAAAAAGGAGTGATTAGTGCTGTCTGGTGCTGACAATAGCATGCAGGAGATGAGGACTGAGAAGTTGCCATGGATTTAGTTACATGGAGGTCATTTCAGTGGGAAGGTGGTGACGGCGTAATTGGCAGGGAGCACCAATAAGTAATCTTTTAAGAAATTGTGTAGTAAGGAGAAATAGAGAAGTGGAGTGGTCAATGCAGGGGGAAAACCAACCCAAGGATTTTTATTTTACTTTTATAGAAAATATTGATTTTTAAACAGTAATATTAAATTTTTTAATTAAAAAGTAATGATTTGAGAAAGAGGAAAAGTCATTGGAACTATAGGTCAAGTAGGTGGGAGGGGGCAGACTGCAAGGGGTGGGCCTGGCCTTCATAGGAGAACAGACAATTCTTGCATACTGGAGGGAGAGAAGACGGTGCGTGTGGGTAACACATGCATTTAAATGGGTAGACTGTTGGTGGGAGATTTCAGAAGCAATTTTCTAACTGATTCTATTTCCTCTATGATATAGAAAGCAATGCTTTTAGCTACTTTATGTAAAGCCCTTGTGGAGAGTATAAATCCCTTACTTCTATTCTATACAGCTGCTGAAAGTACCTGTGTCCAGACACTATTCTATGTATGTTCTTCACTTCAGTAATGATAACTTCTTTCTCAGCTCATTCTTCCTTTTCTAAAAATAACTGTAGCCTTAAACTCAATCCAGTACTCCTAAAATAAGGAAAATCTGGCTGAGTACACTTGAAAGTGATGACCTCGTGGGTATGTATGCAGTTTTTCCCTCAACAATTTTCTAAAAGACTAAGTAGTATCACACCAAAAGGCACGCACACAGTGCGACCGAGTGGATGCCTCTGGAGCTCTGCACCGGGCTCCTCGGCCTCCTCTGAGTTCAGCCACAGCAGCGACAAGGATTCTTTAGGAGCTCAGCCTTGCCTGGCATTCTTAGCCTCCTATTTCAAGTCTTTCTACCCCAAGGCCTCTTCTGAAGCCTAGCCCACAGCAAGGGAACCTTAATCAATGTGGGACAGGAGCATGTAAATAATTTAAGTGATAAGTCTTTATATGAGAATTTGTTTCACTTGATAAAGCCTCCAATCTGTTCTTCAGGAGCAGTGGGGCAATTCAGGGAAGCATGCTGTGCACTTCTTATGAGGGTCTGACCAAACTGAGCCCCCTAATGTCCCTAATGTTCATCCTCCCTTGTCTTCCGCCTCCCGCCTTCCTCCTCCTTAGAATGACTCCTTTAATAGACAATCTGAGCCCAAGCTTGACTCAGGCTCTGATGTTTTTGTGACCATGTAAATAAAAGGAGAATACTTAAAACCATAGAATGAGCTGTAAAATAAAATAAATCTGAGCTAATACAGATAATCATATTTAAAAACTAAATTTTATTCTGAAACTCGCTAGTAGCCAAAGTTCAAAGAAGATATGATGGACAAATAGTTACTATTGTCTCATTACAAAAAGAAACATGCTGATTCATTTGGAGAAGCTTATTTATCTATTGGAAACAAAATTATAATACTAAGAAAAGTCAAACTTGGATAAGGTATAATAGTGCCCTAAAATGAAACATTGCTGTGGGGCAGCCATATTCTTCAGTCTGCATCAGAAAAGATCCGGCCTTAATGCTGTTCATGCACAACCCAAGCTTTCTGGTAGATGATCAAGCATGTATAATGCATCTTAAGTTGATCATTTGCATGTTTTAGGTCATTCCAAAATCTAACATATCATGCTATAGTACATTGCTATCTAAAATCTTTAGCTTTTGTTTAAGGTACAAAATTTTTTTAAAAAAGCACAAAAATCTAAATCTGATGATTTAGACCTTAAAATAAACTGACAATGCTTTGATCTGATTTGTAATTAAGCTGGGAATCTCCTCTCCCCTTGGAAAAAGGTGTATGCTCATATTTCTAAAACCATGAAAAGACAGTGTATAACACCTAAAACAAGAGAAGACAGTGTATAACACCTAAAACAAGAGTGTCCTTCAGGTTTAAATGAAGATGTTTGCTGAGATTAAAACAGCTTGGACTAGTTCAAGAAGGTTGTCACTGTCCTATTGTTTGCAGCTAACATCACAGAACCAGCTAATCATAATGCAGTGCTCCCAGTTTGTAGAATGAGTGTTTTCTGAGGAGTCCATGACTTATTCCAGATAGTGACTCAACCAGAGAAGCAGAACCACTAGGAGATGTACATTAAGACATTTGTTGTAGGGCTAAGTCCCAAACCCATAGGGCAGGCTATAAGGAAGGGCAGGCTGGACCTTCTGGATACTAGGTGAAATTACAGCTCACAAGTGGAATTTCTTCTTTTTCAGGGAAGTCTCAGCCCTACTCTTAAGGCTTTTGAAATGATTGAATCAGGTCCACCCAGATTATTTACAATAATCCCCATTACTAAAGTCAACTGGTTATGGTTTAATTGCATCTAAAAAGATACTTTCATAGCAGTACCTATATTAGTGTTTGATTGAATAACTAGGTACTGTTGCCCAGTCATGTTGACATATAAAACTGACTGTCGTACCGCTAAAGAAGAATTATAAAGTCTTGCAGGCTTTAGCAACACAGAAGCAGTCTGGAAAATTTGCTTGGATAAAAGCAATCAAGAAAAGAGAATTGTGAAAACCCTTCTTGGCAGTATATTTCTATGAAGTACTGTATAGTTAATATAGTCAGTTCTTCAAGTACAGCTACCTTAAGTACTAAAGTGCCTTTTAGCAAAGTGTCTCAGGGTCTCCAAGGATTTAGGACTAAACTGGGCATTTTCCCTGAAGAATCCCCATTGACACCATTCTGATTTATCTTTGGTGAATTAATTGAATATATTTGAATAACTAATATCAAAAAGATTAAAAAAATTCCTTATCAGGGAAATCCCAGTGACAACTATTATCATGGATTCATAGACTTTGCATTTGGCAGATTTCCAGGGCAAGCACTAGCAACACCTCTCATGCTATGTGCACCTTGGGACACTTATACCAAAGACTTATAGCTTAGGGTGTGAACCTGGCCCATGTAAAGATGATCTGACATCCTGGGAGGTCGCTAGCATAGATTTCTAAAGCATCTTACCAAGTTGAATTCTCATGCATGAGATTTTTAATGTAAATTTGAAAGGCTAACTCACATTCCTAAAATAATTTGCTGACATATAAAACTGACTGTCGTACCGCTAAAGAAGAATTATAAAGTCTTGCAGGCTTTAGCAACACAGAAGCAGTCTGGAAAATTTGCTTGGATAAAAGCAATCAAGAAAAGAGAATTGTGAAAACCCTTCTTGGCAGTATATTTCTATGAAGTACTGTATAGTTAATATAGTCAGTTCTTCAAGTACAGCTACCTTAAGTACTAAAGTGCCTTTTAGCAAAGTGTCTCAGGGTCTCCAAGGATTTAGGACTAAACTGGGCATTTTCCCTGAAGAATCCCCATTGACACCATTCTGATTTATCTTTGGTGAATTAATTGAATATATTTGAATAACTAATATCAAAAAGATTAAAAAAATTCCTTATCAGGGAAATCCCAGTGACAACTATTATCATGGATTCATAGACTTTGCATTTGGCAGATTTCCAGGGCAAGCACTAGCAACACCTCTCATGCTATGTGCACCTTGGGACACTTATACCAAAGACTTATAGCTTAGGGTGTGAAACTGGCCCATGTAAAGATGATCTGACATCCTGGGAGGTCGCTAGCATAGATTTCTAAAGCATCTTACCAAGTTGAATTCTCATGCATGAGATTTTTAATGTAAATTTGAAAGGCTAACTCACATTCCTAAAATAATTTGCTCATGTGGAAAAGTTATCTGTTCCAGCAATAATAAATATTGTTGGAAAAAAATGAGAATAGCTGGGCTGTGTTATATTATCACTGTTCAATGGGGGTGATAGTTTGTGCAGGTTCTTGGCTGTCATCGCACTGTTTCGTTGGTTATGGTAACTAAATCTGGGAAGTATGCCCCTGAGGAATAAATATAAAAAGTACAGAGTTGACACAGCGCAGCTTGTCTTGAAAATGCCTCATAGGTATAGAAAATCTGAGGTGAAAAGAATGTAAGGACTTACAGTAATTACCAATTACCTGTGAGTAATGTGAGCCAAGAATACAGTCTACTGCCTCCTCATATACTCATATTTTGCCTTTAGTTGGCCTTTGTGTGTTATGAAAACTCAGTCGGTGACAATGTGTAGTTAATGATCATGGTTTGTTTTCCATCCAGTCGTTTTCTTGTAATGAGGATTATGCCTTTTGAAATTCCCATATTTCATTCCTGGCTTCTCTTGTAGCTTTATTTTTATTACAAATGTTAGAGGAATGGAAAACTGCTGCCCATGCAGAATAAAAGAATATTCAGGGCCAATCACTCTGGCTTTTTATCAATCTACATTTACGGCTGAGTTCTGTGGGGGATTTTAAATTTTACTGATTTTTCCCAATATCTTCCTGCACTAACTTTTTAAATACCTACACTTGTGAAGTTAAGGAAATAATAAAAGTTCTAAATAAAAAGTTGGAGCTAACATTGTATTTTCAAATGTATTTATCCCTTCAGGTGGGCATTATAGGAAACTAACTGCACATTCCTATGATCAAGTTGTTAACATATATCTAGAAATTTACTTGTTTGAATTCTCTTTAGAAACTGCATTAAAATTCTTTGCATATTTTTGAAGAGAGAAATGAAATGCATATAAAATTTGGACTCAAGCTTCAAGCATAGGCAAATTATCAACTGAATAATTCCATCTTTGATCAATAATATGTTATGAATTTAAAGCCATATATAGATATGTATTAACTGAATCAGAAAACAACTTTAAAAGAGAATTTTCCAAAAAGAACCTTGAGCTATAGCACACATATATATCCCTGTAGGTGTTGTAGGGGTACAACACCAACTTGGATATATATTTGATATGTTTGCTTTAGAAAGTGGTCTTATATGTGTAACACTTTTCTTAGGTACTGTAAAATTGCTTATATGTACAGTAGTCCCTCCCTTATCCATGGTTTCACTTTCTGCAGTTTCAGGTACCCACAGTCAGCTGTGGTCCAAGATTATTAAATAGAAAATTTAAGAAATAAATAATTTATAAGTTTTAAATAACTTTTATTACAATATATTATCATAATTATTCTATTTCATTATTAGTTATCATTGCTCATCTCTTACTGTGCTTAATTCATTAAGTAAACTTTATCATAGGAATATATGTTGATGGAGTTTGGAAGTGTTGTCCCCTCCAAAGCTCATGTGGAAATTTGATCTCCAATGTGGCAGTGTTGGAAACTGATGGAGTCATGGGGGCAGATCCCTCATGAATGGATTAATGCTCTCCCTGGGGGAGGGGGGATTAATGAGTGAGTTCTCGCTCAGTGAGTTCTTGTGAGAGCTGATTGTTTAAAGGACCCTGGCACCTCCTCTCTCTCGCTCTTGCTTCCTCTCACCATGTGATCTGCTTGTACCCACTGGCTGCTGCCACTTTCCACTATGAGTAGAAGCAGCCTGAGGACTGTGCCAGATGCAGCTGTCCCATAATCATAAGCCAAATAAACCTTTCTTCTTTATAAATTACCTAGTTTCAGGTATTCTGTTATAACAACAAAAACGAACTGAAACATATGTATAGGAAAAAACAGTACATGCAGCGTTCAGTACTATCCATGGTTTCAGGCATCATGGACTGTCTTGGAACATACACTCTGCAGATAAGGTGGCACTATTGTAGTTTAAAATTGCCAACATATTATCACTTTACCAGGGAGTCTAATAAGATAAATTATTGATAGAAAATTTTCACATTCACCCATATCCATTTCTTCTTTCTTGCTAGATTCATGGCTGGATTTCACTTTTCCACCTGCCTGTAATTAGGCAGTGCCATGTGACTAGTTTTGGCCAACAGGTCATGAAGAAAAGTGATGTACGTAATGTATGTAATTCCTGGCTGAGAGTGTAAGGCTTATGTACAATATCAGTCTCTATTCTGCTGCTGCAATCAAGAAGACCATGTGTTCCATAGTATGCAGCTTGGTCTCTGAGTGATTCTGTGGAGGCAAGCCCTTCTCCAGCCTATTCTTGACATGCCAGATAAATAAGAAATAACTTTTCCTGTGTTTAGGTGTCAAGTCTTTGTGATTGCCTGTTAGCACAGTATAATGATGGAACCAAGCTAGCCTAATACTATACATATTTATATATTTCCTTATTTTAGAATTTAAAGAATGTTGAGTGTCATTTGATCATATGGTTAGACCTAATGAATATATCAGTTCCATCTTGCATAGTCCCTCTTTCACTACCGGTCATTAATTACCCGGTGAGACACTGGTTATTATAGTAGCACAGTGGTGAGTACTCAAAGGGACATATTTTATGATTAGGCAGAGAAGACAGTCTTAAAAGATCCCTAAAATGTAAAAACTCTTTAATCTACTGGGCCAATGCAGAGTGAGATTATCCTTTAAAAGTCTTTCTAATAAGGAATTCATTTTCCAAATTTCTGTCAGTTTAAATTCAATGCTTAGGCAATATCTTATCTCAGAAAAGATAATGTCAAATACTTAAACCAATTTTCACCAACACATTACAAGATGAATATCACCACATTGAGAGAAGAGTCCTAATAATATGGATAGAGAGTTTGTAAAGGGAGATATCACTTAGATATATATCCCAGAATATATCCCTCCAGAATATATCCCAGTCTTGTTCCAGGTGGGTACTCTTATGTGGAACCTGATAACTCTGAAAACATGGTATGTCATAAGTTAGCCATTCTTTCTGGGAGTAAGGGAACAGAAAAGTAACTAAAGAAGTGAGAGATGAAAGGGAAGGGAGTGCAAGAACATCTGTTTCACAATTTTCTGAGATTTAGTTCACTTCCCACACTGACTTTTCCTCTGTAATTCTGGTTTTCTTTATCTCCAGCTTCCTAGAACACTTACCAAGCATTCTTAAGAAGCACTTACACATTTAATTCATTGAAAATGCTAATAAAGATTTCGTCTGTACAAACTAGTAATCAGAACTACACTTTTAAATTCCTTTTGGGAGATTTTGTTTCCCAATTCATTTCATGCTAACCACAGCTTTGAAATGGCCAGATTAGGAACACATTGAACCTAATAAAACTTGTGAATATTTTCCGTTATTTCCTCAGTGGTCATACTACCCCTTTCCCCCTAGTTGCAGAGAGATATTAGATTTCATGAGACTTTCTTAATTTATTTAAAGTTCATTCTTAAAAAATCAAATTGCTGGTATTGGCTGTAAAATGACCTATGCAGAAGAAGTTATAGATATTACAACTGTGCCCTAAAATATATTCGTAAGATAGTCAGGAAAAACACTGCTTCTGTATTTGTAAGACACTATTTGAGCCAAAGTGAAAAAAATGACCTATGCAGAAGAAGTTATAGATATTACAACTGTGCCCTAAAATATATTCGTAAGCTAGTCAGGCCACTGCTTCTGTATTTGTAAGACACTATTTGAGCCAAAGTGAAACTTTTATTGTCTTAATGGTACTGTTTTTATTTTAAAAGAAATGATTTTCATACATTACAACTGTTGGCTATATAAATGGAACAATTAAAGCAATACCAAAGCATCAACATTGAAATAATTAGTCATGATCTTGTGGAGAATGAGTCAAAAACTTCAGCAAAGACCACGTATCCAGTTAATATTTTATTACTTAAAATAATCACATAGGTATGTTCAAATAAATATGTTAAAATAAATAAGTGATTTCCTGGATATCATAAAGAGACTTAAGCATCATTTTTGGAAAACTCAGACTGAGCTATAACACCTTTGGTTGTCTAAACATAATGAGAGGAAAGCATTCTGAATGCTGTCATGCCAGAAACAAAGTGAAACAAAGGATAAAGCCATTTCCAGTACCTTTATTTTAGTCTTGATTTCAAGGTCATCTTTTGGAAATTTGTAGTGCCATGTTTGAGAAGATTGTGCAGTCCTCATAAGTAATCTGTTCAAAAGCTCCTTGAAAGGTTCTAATGTGTTTTAAAGTCCCTGAAAGTCACTGTCAGACTCAAGTTTATAACATAAGTGATACTGACGAAATGTGATTATCACTCTTTGTATAAGTCTGCTAGGGCTGCTGTAATAAAATACCGTAGACTGAATGGCTTTATTAAACAACAGATTTAAAATTTATTTTATTACCATTTTGGAGGCTGGAAATCTAAAATTAGGGTCAGAAGGTTAGGTTTCTCCTAAGATCTCTCTTATTAGTTTGCAGATGGCCACCTTCTTGCTGTGTCCTTACACAGCCTTTTCTCTGTGCACGTGCATCCCTGGTATCTCTTCCCTGCCTTATAAGGACACCAGTCACATTGGATTAGGGTTCACCCATATGACCTCATTTTACTTTAATCACTTCTTTAATGGCCCTATTTCCAAATACAGTCACATAATAGGTACTGGGGGTTAAGACTTCAACACAGGAATTTTGGGGAGTGGGCACAATTCAGCCCATAGCAACCACACATGTTAATCACAAATTTTTCTGAGTAAAAAGACATAAGCCAGAGAGGAACGATTTAAAAGAATCATAAGCAATAATGTGCTGGAGTGGGTTCATACTGGCTTGCAAGAGCTAACTGTAAAATTTCCAGGAATTTTGCAATTTAATTTATAATTAAATTTACATAAACTAATAATTAAATAAAATTAAAATAAAGTAAATACTCATCATTTTCTAATTATTTTACTGTATGTTACTATTTTTGTGTTCTTGAAGTTTTATGTCTATTGTACGTATTTGTATGGTGGAAATACTACATAATGATGTGCTAGTTTGCATCTCTTTTCAACTTTGCATTCACTGATATCATACGTTAGTAGCCTCAAATCAGACCTGGTGGGAATACTGCTATAAATCAGGATATTTTCCTGGAGACCCAGTTGTTTAATGTTTATCAGCACACCACTGATCACAAGGAAATATATATATGATAATTGAGTACTCTGAATAGAAAAGAGGTAAATTTGGAAGGGGAAATCCCTCATTATTTATTGCTGTAGACATTGTACAAGGTGGGAAAACTGAAAGAGTAACTATCAAAAAGCACATCAAAATGTGTCTATAATGTGTTCCATAGGATGTCTAATCATAAACAGAAGGTCTTAGTAGTAAACATCATGAATTAGGGATAAAAATCTTGTTCTGCCATGCACTTAACTTCATGCACATTACTTAATCTCTTTCAACTTCCATATCCTCTCATGTTATGTGAGAATAGTACCTCCTTCTTGAAAACATTGGGAAGAGTAAGTAACGTGATATATGTAAAGAGCTTAGCACAGAGTGTGGCACATAGTAAAATCTCATTGCAATTACCTCCATCTGGAAGAAAATGACACTAGTAAAAATCCATCTTTATATGGTGCATGACTCAGGAGAACTTTGAGAGTCACAGAAAAGCAGGATCTCTTTGAGGTATAGAAGGTCTGATGACAAAGCAAAGCTCAACCATTGAGTGTAAAAGTAGGACTTGGTAAAGTATTGCCCATTTATCCACTTGTCTGTAAAGAACCATTATTTTTTCTTTGGGAAAGTGTTATTTCCTTCTTTCTTATACTCTACCTATGTTTCTGCAGGTGTCAAAAGTCTATTTTCTTTACAGACAGACCCAGTCTGTCTCTCAGGCTCTGAGCCAATGACAGCTTGAGGAATTTTATAAAATCAATTGTGGAGGCCTTAAAAATGCACCTTACTATGGGACAGACATGTCCTCCAAAAGTTTATGTATTAGAAACTTGATCTCCACACTTGATCTCAAGTGTTACAAGGGTGAGAAATTCAATCATGGTATCTGAAAGGTGGGGCTTTCGAGAGGTAATTAGATTGTGAGGACTGTGCCCTCCTGAACAAATCAATCCATTCATGGAGTAAGGGGCATGGTTCTGATAGTTTTATAAGGAGAGTGAGTTGAGTAGGTTTCCTCTCTTGCTCAGCCCAGTCTCACTATGTGACACACTGTTCATCACAGGATCCTGTAGTTTCCATTAAGAAGAATGCCCTCCAAGGATGTGGAGAAAGGGGAACTCTTCTACACTGTTAATGGGATTGTAGATTAGTACAGCACCATGGAAAACAGTATGGAGGTTTCTCAAACAACTACGGATAGCTCTATCTTATGATCCAGAAATCACACTTTGGGTATATGCCCAAAGGAATGGAAATCATCATGTCAAAGGGATATATGCACTCCCATGTGCATCGCAACTCTATTTACAATAGCCAAGATGTGGAGCCAGCATAAATGTCCATCAGCAGATGAGCAGATAAGGAAAATGTGGTATATATACACAATGGAATGCCACCAAGCCATAAAAAAGAATGAAATTCTGCTATTTGCAGTAATTTGGATGAGGTTGGAGAAACTTATGTTGGGAAAAATACTGCATGTGCTCACTCATAAGTGTGAACTAAGAGAGAAAGAAGGAAGGAAAGAAGGACCACAGTGGTGTATTGGACTTGCAGAGGGAGAGAACAGACCTGGGGTTGCTGGGGGTGGCGGGGGGAGGGAGAGGGGATTGAGAGGAGGTTAGTGGAGACACGGGGAATAATTGCAATTTGAGGTGGTGGGCATGCTGATAGTATTGATCTGCTCACCACATCTTAGGCATATGTGCTGACGGTCAGATCTGTGCTCCACGAATATGTATAATAAATAAGAAAAGAAGAACACCCTCACCAGATGCATCTCTTGGACTGTGGACTTCCCAGCCTCTGAACTGTGAGAAATAAATTTTGTTTTCTTATAAATTACCAGGTTTCAGATATTCTGTTATAAGCAACAGAAATGGACTATTACACATTTCTTAGATCTAAGATCACCCTCACCAGATGCATCTCTTGGACTGTGGACTTCCCAGCCTCTGAACTGTGAGAAATAAGTTTTGTTTTCTTATAAATTACCAGGTTTCAGATATTCTGTTATAAGCAACAGAAATGGACTATTACACATTTCTTAGATCTAAGATTGCACAGAGTAATTTATCAAGTCCCCAACTGCCAAGGCAGTTCTATTATATGAAGATAAGGGACCTACTGGGGAAAACCTGGGTCCTTAAATATGAGATGGTGACATCTGGCTAGGTGGCCCTGTGAAGGTTGGCTCTGCAGCTCCTCTGAACCCTCTAGGCTTGTGGAGGTGGCCTACCCTTCCCTAGTTAAGAACTAGCATGGTGTGGTGCTAGACTGAAGAGGTCTTCCTACTGTGAGGCAACAGGTGTGTGCTTCAAGAGGTGGCTGCACATACTGTCCTGACCACCAGGCAAAAAGCTAGGGTTATATCCCAGCATCACATGGATGGAGGATGTGCTGTGCCTGATACAGGAAGAAAGAGACTATCCATCAAATGATTTACAAGAAATAGGCTAGTATGTACCAGAAGGAGTCGGAATATTTCTGTAACTGAATTTTGAGAGAGTGCTTGGTAAGGCTACATAAGCAAGAATTCAGTGACTTGGGGTCACTTTCTCAAGACACAAGATATAACACCCTGGCAAGGTCTCCAGAGGACAATTTTGCTGCTGGGAAAACTCTTAAAAGTCTGCACAAATGATTGCCAAAACTCAGCAGTAGAAATGCCTGAGTTTCCTTGGCAGACAAAAGAGGAAATAATAAAGAGGCTGAAGGAACTACGCATGCTGGAATGGATATATTATGTGAAGTCTGAATACCGCACAGATAATTGTGTTCTATGGGAAGCCATCAGGACTGTGCTTGTAAGAGGGGCTCCAGCATTACTAGAAGTTCAGTGGTGGCTCTTCTCTGCAGGCCTGGACTGATGGAAGGGGAAGCATTCACAGACCTAGGTTATTAATATCCATGGAGATACAGCCAGGAGGTAATAGAGGCCAGGTGGGGGCAACTCAACTGCCAGAATTTAGGAGGCAGCAATTACTGTAATGATCATTAGGTTAATGAGCAACCAAGAAGGCATGACCCAAAGGGAGTTGTGGAGATGGTTAAAAGAGCATTGGTCTCTATGTACAAAATAAATGGACAGTCTCCATGGGTACTGCTTAACACTGATAACCCACAAAATGTACAAAAATGAAAGATTGAGGACGGTCACTCCAATAAAACATCAGGATCCCTTGCTCGTTGCAAGGTTCTTGAGCAAGTTATTAGATCTGAAATGCATTGATGGAAGAGGTGCCTGGTTCCCTAGGGAAAAGGTGCCTGATACAGTGCCTGCAAACAAGTGGCTGGCTGGTCCGCTCAAAGATAGTTCCATTTCTGGAGCTCAGTGTATGGTTCTGCTGCTGAGAATATGAATGTTTAGATGCAGAAGTAGCCAGGTGGGCATTGGCATATCAGCCACTATGGTCGTCCCATTCATATGACCGTCATGACTGTGCTGGAGTGGCCAATGGTGGAGGATGGTTAAAGTCATCTGTGTATCTCCTCCATGACAGATGCTTTCTGGTGGTCACAAACATGTGAGACAAATATCTGCATGCTTCATGTCTACTTTAATATGTACATGAACCTGCCTCCACCCAAGATTTTCTTGTTTCCTTCTCCAGGTCTTTTTCTCCCAACTCCCTGTAAAGATGGACAAGCCATTGGCTGTGGCTCAAGAATCTCTGTATATTGTCATTTCAGCCCACTTTAACACAAAATAAATAACTAGGTACACAGCTTGCAAGTCTTCCCATTGGAAAGTTTCCCCTCTCTATTGTCTTTCATGGCCACACCTCAGCAGAGTGTAATTTAGCCACTGTACACTTATGGTTTGTACCCATGTACTACTCCAGCCCATCTATAAACCAAGCTTAGGTTTGAAGTTTAAAATACTTCATGGTCATATAATAGTGTTATAAATGTTTGTTTGTTCTTCCAGTTCTTCCAAGAAGCAAGGATTAAATGTGCAAGAATGATATTATACAGGAAATGCCTGAATAAGAGAAAATGAGAAGGTGCCAGAGGGAGGTTTGAGAAAACCATAAGACGGTGATGTGAGTTTGACCCCAAGTGAAGGAGAGATGGGAGGAAAGTTAGGTGCAAAGAAGCTCAGACTTCACAGAAGAAGGTTTGACAAGGCCTTTGTGTCCTCCAGCCAAAGCTGTTCATCAAAAGAGTCCTATGCTGTCCAAGAACAAGAATGCCATAGCATCCCTGCTGTATTCGGTCACTGGCCAGGGGCAGCCCATGAGAAGCATGCTTCTGCTTCAGTGCAGCGATGAATTTCAGATCCAGCTTCTGGGGTCTTGGATCAGTTATGCTTCCTGCAGCTGGAAGTGTGCTAGGTATATGCTCTTGACCACCAAACCTAGTGTAAAAGTCTTTACTTTTGAGCTTCCCAGACTCTCTAATAAATTAATATTAATTACAAGTTTCCAAGAGGGGTTATATATACTATTCCACATTTTCCCAAATTTATTAGACTTCATATTCCTTTATAGATATTCTGTGATTAAACTTTAAGAAATATTGCTATCCAGTGTCCTTAAAGATGAGAGACTATATATTATCCTTAAATAAAAAGATAGTATCTAAGATGATTATGAAGGCCAGAATTAGAAATCAATAACCTAAATGAATAACTACATGAAAATAAACTTTTGAACCCAAGCAAATTATCCTCTAATGAACTGAAACCAAATTAAAAATACACATATATAAATAAAATGATCCCCAAAGGTAGTTGATTGGACATTTTCAAATACAAAATTTGCAACTAGTCAAAAATGTATTAATATGGGGAAAATTAAATAGTATTACTTATAAAATATTTTAAGAAAATTAAAATCTTTTCTTTCAATTTGTATATTTAATTGTACCAATGCCATTTGTTGGAAAGATTGTCCTCTCTCCATTAAATTGTCTTTGTACCTTTCTCAAAAATACATTGACCATTTTTGTATGGAAATATTTATAGATTTTCTGTTCTAATTCTGTGTCCATCCTTTCACCAATATTACACTGTCTTGATAACTGTAGCTTGACAGCAACCTTGAAATCAGGTAGTGTGAGCCTTCTGTTCTTTTTCAAAATTGTATAGACCATTCTAATTTGTTTCCCTTTCCACATAAATTTTAGAGTAAAACTTTTTGATACCAAGAAAAAATCTTGCTGAGCCTTTGATTGACATTGTGTTAAATCTATAAGTTTGAGAAGAATTGACATCTTAACAATATTGATTCTTCTAATCTATGAACACAGTATATCTAGATTTATTCAGATCTTTTTTAAAAAAAACCCAATATTTTGTAGTTTTTATCATACAAAAACTGTACTTTTCAAAATTAGATTTATGCCTAAGTATTTACTTATTGGCATGATTGTAAAGGGTACTTTATTTTATTTCAATGCTTAATTGTTCACTGATAATTTATAGGAATGCAATTGAGTTTTGTACATTGATTTGAATACTTTGACCTGCTAAATTCACTATTAGTTGTAGGAACTTTTTTGTAGATTCCATAGAAATTTCTGGGTAGACGATCATGTTGTCTGTGAATAATGACAGTTCTCTTTCTACCTTTCAAATAAGTATGCTTCTTTTTTCTCTTATTGCCCTGGATAGGACCTCTAGTCCAATGTCTCTATGTGATCTATAACTCAGAAAGGAAGAAAGAGTCAACATAGCAAAATTGAAGAGTTACTGGAGAAAATAAAACCATTCATGTCTGTAATGTCACTGAATTGAAACTGATGAACTAACTGTACTATAGGAAGGCTTTGAACTTGGGTAGCCAATGGGAAACTATATGCCAAGAAATATCTCTTAGAAGAAGCTGACATGATCTATAGTAAGCATGCAGTCTGGTGGTGAATAGGGACAGACTGAGACCTAGAGTGAGCAAGGAAAAGTGTGAGCATAAGAGTTGGCCCCTCCACTTCCAATCTCCTTCCTAGGGAAATATATGTCCAAGAAAGTGCAGTGGAACTCCAGGCCTTTCCTGGGATAGCAGTTGCATATGTAACAATCCTAATCTAGGACACTGGGATGATAATAAAACCACTGGAGTGAAAGAAGTTAAATATATAATGGATGAACAATGGTTAATTCTTTCACAGGTGAAATTGAGAGCAGAAATAAATGGAATATTATAAAATAAAAGAAATTTAACTCACCTCAAGTTACAGAGGTAAGGATAGCTAACTATAGGTATTTCTGAAGAGAGAGGGAAGAAGGGGTGTTTGTGCCAGCCAGCCTGCCACTCTCTCTGAATCCACTAAGGTGAATGGGGCAAGTGAGATTGATAAAGTACCTTGCATCAAATACTGATGATGTGGAATATTTCTTCTGGTGGGAAGTAAGAACAAGGATCAACTATGAGTAAATCAAAGGAGTTCTAAAATCTAAAAATGTTTGGGAGCCAAACTATTTTAATGGCAAAAATCAGCAGAGGTATAGAAGAAAGCAGAGCAAAATAGAAAGCTAGAGTCCCAGTAAGCAATCAGTGGCTAAGAGACCTGGAGGAGTCAAAGGGCTGCAAGAAACACATAGGGGAATAGACATACCATGAACAATGCTTAAATCATGGTCCTGCCACTTATTACGTCTTTGGCTTAAATTGTGTTCCTTAGGGCTGGCCCGTGGCTCACTTGGGAGAGTGTGGTGCTGATAACACCAAGGCCG
>NW_007733686.1:103501-106124 GCF_000696425.1 Galeopterus variegatus | reverse complement strand
ACAATGTACTGTTCTAAAAATATGAACTCAAGAAGAAAGATTCAATTCCTGTGAAATATTACTTTTTTAAGTCATAGATTTCATCTGTTTATTATAATTATGGTGGTTGGTTTGCTTAAAAAAATAAACTTTATTCACATTTCCAAAATATCTTGGGCAATAGAAGATCAATGAAGAAAAAGGAATTTGAGGTTTGGCAAATCGTTTTTCATTTTCAAGCAAAAAAGAAATAACTCCAACCCATTTACCCTAATACAGTCATCTTAATTATCACTTTACGAGGACACCAAAATCTCTTTCAAATAAGCTAGTCCTTTAATCACAGTTCTTTAGCCAACATTAAGAAGAACAGTAAGCCCACTTGAATTTTGCTTTTCTAAATCTAAGTTTTGAATTTTGGCCTCTCATCAAGGAGAATGAAATTAGATATTGAGACCAAAAATTAGCCAGAAGCATCTGTGATTTGCCCACTCTGACTTCTGCCTGAAATTGAGAAATTACTTGATGAACCCCAGTTATTCTGCTTAATCCCCACATCATGATGAACAATGACTCCAGTTTTATTTAATATTGAGCAACTGCAGAAGCATATTCAAAAAATTATCCTAATCAGCAATGAAGTAAAATTGAGATAATCTGAAAGGACATGCATCTACAGTATTTACTAAAAGCTTGCTCACTCATGAAAAAAAGAGATAATAAAGAAAAATTATCCAAAGTACAAACCAAAACACTAGCTGGACTAAAAAGCTAATGTATGAAACAACAATAAAAAAATTACTGAAATGATGTCAACTAACAGTCTGAAAGCAACAGAGCTTGGGAAAGCCAAGAGAACCAATACTATTGTAATAAAGCAGAGTTTTCTTCTTGCGAGGTCCAACCTTCGATGAAGTAGAACATCTGCAGATTTCTCTGGTTTTGTTTCTTTTAATATTAGTTGTATAGAATTGCGCAGATAAACCAAAATTCTTTCGGGATCTCAGCTTTATTTCTAAACTGGGCAGCAGAGATTTTTATGCACTTTTCAATGCATTATGTTCTATATGTCCATCCCAGTAAAAAGGGGAATTTTTATATAGTTTTCAGTTCTTTAAAAGAATTTTCACCGAAGCCACAAAAATGAGGTTGTAACGTCTAATTCCTGATACCATCTCTTAAGATTGTAGAACAAAATCCAATTTCATCGTCTTAGTTTTTGCCAAAATTTAAAGCTCAATGACTTTAAATCAGGCCACCTTTTCACCCAAGCTAAAAAGTGATCACTTTTCTGTCTGAGGTTGCACTTGCTACAGTCTTAATGGAAANACAATGTACTGTTCTAAAAATATGAACTCAAGAAGAAAGATTCAATTCCTGTGAAATATTATTTTTGTTAAGTCATAGATTTCATCTGTTTATTATAATTATGGTGGTTGGTTTGCTTAAAAAATAAACTTTATTCACATTTCCAAAATATCTTGGGCAATAGAAGATCAATGAAGAAAAAGGAATTTGAGGTTTGGCAAATCGTTTTTCATTTTCAAGCAAAAAAGAAATAACTCCAACCCATTTACCTTAATACAGTCATCTTAATTATCACTTTACGAGGACACCAAAATCTCTTTCAAATAAGCTAGTCCTTTAATCACAGTTCCTTAGCCAACATTAAGAAGAACAGTAAGCCCACTTGAATTTTGCTTTTCTAAACCTAAGTTTTGAATTTTGGCCTCTCATCAAGGAGAATGAAATTAGATATCAAACCAAAAATTAGCCAGAAGCATCTGTGATTTGCCCACTCTGACTTCTGCCTGAAATTGAGAAATTACTTGATGAACCCCAGTTATTCTGCTTAATCCCCACATCATGATGAACAATGACTCCAGTTTTATTTAATATTGAGCAACTGCAGAAGCATATTCAAAAAATTATCCTAATCAGCAATGAAGTAAAATTGAGATAATCTGAAAGGACATGCATCTACAGTATTTACTAAAAGCTTGCTCACTCATGAAAAAAAAAGAGAGATAATAAAGAAAAATTATCCAAAGTACAAACCAAAACACTAGCTGGACTAAAAAGCTAATGTATGAAACAACAATAAAAAAATTACTGAAATGATGTCAACTAACAGTCTGAAAGCAACAGAGCTTGGGAAAGCCAAGAGAACCAATACTATTGTAATAAAGCAGAGTTTTCTTCTTACGAGGTCCAACCTTCGATGAAGTAGAACATCTGCAGATTTGTCTGGTTTTGTTTCTTTTAATATTAGTTGTATAAAATTGCGCAGATAAACCAAAATTCTTTTGGGATCTCAGCTTTATCTCTAAACTGGACAGCAGAGATTTTTATGCACTTTTCAATGCATTATGTTCTCTGTGTCCATCCAGTAAAAAGGGGAATTTTTATATAGTTTTCAGTTCTTTAAAAGAATTTTCACCAAAGCCACAAAAATGAGGTTGTAACGTCTAATTCCTGATACCATCTCTTAACATTGTAGAACAAAATCCAATTTCATCGTCTTAGTTTTTTGCCAAAATTATGCTTAAAGCTCAATGGCTTTAAATCAGGCCACCTTTTCATCCAAGCTAAAAAGTGATCACTTTTCTGTCTGAGGTTGCACTTGCTACAGTCTTAATGGAAA
>NW_007733686.1:101042-103024 GCF_000696425.1 Galeopterus variegatus | reverse complement strand
CCAAGCTAAAAAGTGATCACTTTTCTGTCTGAGGTTGCACTTGCTACAGTCTTAATGGAAAATTGTAGAATACCAAAATAGAAACTGAGTGGTATTAACAGATGTGAGCTCATCAGGGTTCCATTTGTTAAAGAAAACATTGAATATTAATTAAAAGTTAATTAGAACTAATTGCCAATTAGAAAGAAAAAGTAATTTGAAGCTACCAAGGCCCTTTTATTATTATTACCTTTGAGAATCCTGCATTCCCAAGGGCTGACAAGCATACTACCTTTTCTTCCTCTGGTATCTCTGTTATGCCTCATTCTGTTACAGTTAACTCAGTACATTAAACTACAGATTGTGATACCCGAACACATAACTGGATCACTCATGGAATACAGTCACAAAGCAGGAGTTAATAGTTTTCTGAGAGAGAATTCCATGAGCCGTGGGAAACAAGGAATCCAAAAACAGGAAAGCAAATGTGGTAGACTTTAAGCGCGGTAGAAGATGGCATGTTGACAATGGTAGTGGCTCTGTGCTGAGTGCCTCCCCACGTGTATTTCTCCTTCTAGCCACATACCCTGATTTCACTTAGAGAATCCATTTACCAGGAGGCTGGTATGGAGGCTAGTGTTTGGGGTGCAGCTGTATCCCTCATTATCCAGAGGTAGCTTCTGTAATCCAAGCCTAAACCAGAATACAAAATACTCCTCTCACCCCAGTGATTGAGTCCTCTCTTTAGGATGACAAATAGAATGGATCTCAGGGTTTTTTCCTAGAGTTTCCATAAAGGGCTCATTCTTTCCAAGTGAGGTTGAAACTGGGAGAAAATGAGGCTGAAGCTGGAGGCCATTTTGCCATGAGGCAGAGATGAGCCTGAAAGGTGAGATGGAGAGAGACAGGCCCTCAGACATCCTTAAGCCCCAAAGCCAGATGTGTCTGGATCCTGCCAACAAATTCCCTCTTAGCTGCTGTTGTTGAACCTAGTTTGGGTTGAGTTTCCAGTTACTTAAAACGGAAAAGCCCTACTAAGACAACGTTTTCAAGATAATTATAAAATAGATGCAGAAGGGAAAGGATTACACTTCTATTTCCCATAGAGTTTAGCAAAATATAATCTTCCAAGAGAACCATTGCTTCCATACCTATTCTTTGGTTTTGCTCTGAAGACCCCAGGCTGACACTGTCGAGATGACAAAGAAACTCTGTGGGTTTCTGTTTCTCAGCTGCTAGGCTAAGGGCCTAACCCAAGAATGCATTTCCTATGCTCTGATCCACAGTAACTTCTCATTCATGCCAGATCTGGGTAGGATTTGAATCATTGACCTAATAGAAATGGCTACTTCGTTTTTGTTTTTTTTTCCAAAAAAAGGAAATCTCAAGTATCAGAGAAATGACATTTTTGTTTTGTTTATCAAGAAAATGATTTGGATTGCAATGAGTCTCTTCTTGCCCATTGTGTCCTAGTTTTGAGATTTTGACTTTAATCAAAACAGCAGGTAGCTAATGAGAAAAGAAATCCACTAATATTTTAACATTCCTCTAAGTGAAAATGCAGTGGATGGCTGACATGGATTTGTTTCTCTTAGTTTTTAGCTTTAATTTTAAAGTCCTTCTGTGTCTTGGTATTAGTACTCACATAACATCTTAACATATGTTGTTAGAAGGTGAGCCATTATGCCACAAAGATTGATCTTTTCATTTAACGAATAACTACCAAATGAAGCCGTGGTTTTTGTATCTGATTGACATAGCTTGAGTGACCTGACATATTTAGCTCCATTTAACAGCAAAAACCTGGAAATTGATTAGAAATGATAATAAACATGCTAATACTGACTTGGCTTACTTATAATTATGAGCTGTGATTTAGAAACATTTACATAAAAAAGAGTATAGAAAACTTCTAAAAGTCATATTTTCAAGTTACAGACAAGTTTTTCATTTTTATCTTGAGATTCCAATATCTAAATAGGGTACAAAAATGAAAGAAAAAA
>NW_007733686.1:99277-100568 GCF_000696425.1 Galeopterus variegatus | reverse complement strand
AGTTTTTCATTTTTATCTTGAGATTCCAATATCTAAATAGGGTACAAAAATGAAAGAAAAAATTAGATTTTTTCCCTTTCAAACATTCTTAGCTTAAATGCTGGACTGAGTCCATATATTTAAAGAATTGTCATTTATTAGAAGTATTATTAATCTGAGCCTTCAGGCAGTTCAAGAAGGTTACACAATGAAACAAAATTCACGTTACTAAATCTGGAAGTTTCATTCTGACCTAAAAGCTCCATCAATGAAGTTTAAATGTGGCACAGAAAGGTTGCTCAGATTTTCAATACCTTAATAATATTTTTGCCTTGGAGGCTGTAAGAAATATTTAATATTTAACTTGATTCACAGATGAAATATGCTTTTCTTTTCTTTTTTTTTTTTTCAAGTTTCTATATCTTTAACTTTTGGGGAAGATTTCAAAGGAAATGTGAATAATCTGATTCCCAGAAACAAAATCCTTTTCAGTGTGGTGCTCTTTAATGATGACTATTTTAATAGTCTGTTTCAAAAGGGAAAAAATAAGCAATAAAAAGGTTGACCAATCAGAATTCCAAAAGAACTACCCTGGAGTTTATAGAGAGAACTTCATCTTTAGAGCTTTTCTCCGGGTATCAGAGGCTTCTGGTCAGTAGAAGATAACCTGAAATTTATCATCACATAAAAATTGTTAAAACACACACACACACACACACACACACAGATTGATCAACAGATCTAAATTATTTAGGTCCTACATATTTTATCCTACATGACACTGCTCCATTTGTGTATTTTAAGGAAAAAATTGGAAAATGCTCCAGTCCTGAGATATAGTTCATATGTAGGGTATATTTTTATTTTCAGAATAGAATTTATTCAGTCAAATATGTCAGAAAATCATACTTCCCTTATATGTTCCAATTACCTCTATGCAGGGAAGTCTTTGGAATTTGCTCCTAATATCCCTAATTTCTCCATTTGTACAGTCTTATTTCTTGTGTAACTTTATCAGCTTCAGATTATCCATGCCAAGGAATGGGAACAGTGATACAGATCTTGTGACAATGGCAGATAACACAAGCGTCATCTGTATTTACGTCTGGAATGCATTTTCTGCTGCCCTTCCCCACCCCCCAGAACATTTACCTTCCTAATTATATTTTACTCAGTCTAATCTTTAAATTAATTTGAATTCCCTGTGCTCGCAACTGACAGTGAGAAGAATGGAGGAAAAAATTTCCTGAAGGAGAGGAGAAATTAGATTAAATAATAATGATCACTCCTGTACTGCTTCAGAGTTTATAAT
>NW_007733686.1:94867-97813 GCF_000696425.1 Galeopterus variegatus | reverse complement strand
TTTTACTCTTAGCTAACATTATTATTAACAACAGGTCTTTTTCCATTTCAGTGTTTTATATTTATTTTATTTGTGTAATATTTTGTTTTCACATAGAAGCAATTTTATGATTAAATCCATTAAAGATGAAGCAAACAGTCACCATCACTATCAAATTACTATCATCATTATAAATACATTGGTACTCAAGCTCTGGAAATACATTCTTGCATTTCATTTCTCCACCCCTCCCCCAGTGTTAATACAATCTGGGCTTTACAATAGCAAAGACATCTTCTGCTTTTGGCAGAAATGGATTAATCATATTACAGCTAGCTAGTACCTGTTTCTCATGGAAAAGTAATGACATGCTAACAGAAAGGAGAAATATAGGTAAAGAGAGGGAAGAATTATGGTTAGCTGTGTTTGAAGTTGAAGTGTATAATTTTCTATGTGCAGTAACATTTCCTCATGAATTTAAAACCTAGAAGATATAACATTTAGCTTCTCCTGTGTTTCCAAATGTAAAGTGCACACGGCTAAAGATAGAATAAAGATAATTATACTATTCATAAATTCTGGAAAAAAGCATAAAGTAACTTATTTTGCTGCTCTCATTTATAGCATCATTACATAAAAATTTAAACAAAAGAGAAATATAAACTGAACTATAAAAAATTCTATTACCAAAACAAAAGACTTTTGAGTCAATTTTCTCTTCCTACTCAAGAAAAATTTTCATCCTTATGAGAAAATAGAACTCTTAGGTAATTATAAAAATGTGTGCTATGGTGTTCATGCTACTGTTGAAATTTTACAATTTATTTATGGATTCCCACTCAGGAGGATAAATTTGGCATTTTATAGCACAACCTTGTGTATGGATTCTTCCATTCTGTTCTGATAGGACACACATATTATTCAGATACATAGGTAGATATGGTACACAAAAACATCAGGTACTTGTGAAAATACTACACAAAACATACTAGTTTGAGGAATAGCTGATGGACTTATAACAAACTTCTCTATTTGGAAAGGCATTCCTTTTATGTCTTATTAATTTATTTCATTTTATTTTACTTTTCTTTTTGAAAAGAGGATTCTTTTTTGGTGCCTTAATTATACGTAGGGAGAAGAGAACATTCCAAAGTATATTCATCAGAAGACATTGACTCAAAATACAAGAGGGCCCACCAAAATGAATATAAAATCTGATTCAAATAATTTGCTGAAGATATTAAGACGATTGAAAATATCTCTTATGTCTTTGATTTTAAGTACTATCTTAAAGTCAGCATGGTTTATAATTTTATCCACTGAGAAGTCGCTCTACAATTAATGCTGCTTACTTATCATAATGAGTCATTGTTTACCATCTCAAGCTATTAGGTTAGCTTAGGGTCTTAAGCCTAAAAGCACTATTTTTCACAAAACACTTAAGGCAATCATAAGTCCATAGAAACCTTCTGTATAACCTATTTTACTGACAAACAATTACATTTTAGATTGAAGAGGTGAAATGATTAAGAATATTTGACTTAGTTGCCATGACAGCATGCATTTTTCATCAGGCACAGTGTAATTACTACAATTTCAATGATGTAAAATCAAGAAAGATGATAACAAACAGCAGAACCGTGGAGATATTGCCATTGCAACCAGGTTGCCATAGCAACAGTGATAATAATCCCAGTGATAGATGTTTTCTCTTGCTCTTTCCATTTTGTACGGTTATAACATTCAGAGTCAGTTTTTACCACAGCTTTTTATAGTTTATTAGACTGTCAAAATAGTTTATGAGATGTTGTTGCAAAGGAAATGACTGAGTTCCGCAGCCTAATAAAAATGCCAAATACTCTGTTTACATACTGCTCCAGCACTTAACAAACATTAAAAAATTGTATGAAAAATGATTTGATATTGTATCTGTATTAATCAATTTGCAAGGCATAAGCTTTGTCACTGAAGGTCAAATGAATAGTTTCCAAACACTACTTTTGGAGAGCCTTTTTAAAGTTTATTTTTTGACATAACACTGGCAACCCCCCTTCACCTGGATATGAGTATAAACTACCCACAGGAAATACTTTGCACAACTAAAAGATAAATAGTTATAGAAAATTAAAACCACGCTTGCTTCTCAAATAGTTTTAGGGGAAATATTTAAAGTATATAACCAGAAGTATTCTAAATTAACTTTCTAAAACAACAAATTTTGAAGGTATAACCAAAGATAGGGGTTGTTAATGGAATGGCTCAGGAATAGACACTGAGTGTGAATAGTTTGACGAGAAAGCACATAGTAGTACACAACAGCACCTAACTACACGAAGTACATACCCACCACATAAAGATTGTCCTTCACCAATACGAGGTATCTGTGCCAGTCATCATAGAAGGTCTCATATCTTGCATGAGCTGTTCCTGCACTTTCATGGGAGCACATTACAGAGAATGTACGTCCATACAGACCTGCCATGGGCTTTGTCTGTAAGAAGAGGTACCCAAAGATGTACGTATTCACATGAATCTGGGGTTTTATAATTTTCTGCAGTCATGTGGAGTATTCATGAAAAGACTGCAGAAAATTGAGTCAGACATTAAAGAGTTGGGTCCTGCTTACATGCAGCAAAGAGAAGGTACTGAACAGTTTCAAAAATGTGTGATTGTGAATTCACAGGCAGTTTTACTAATAAAGAGTATGGGACGAATTTTTTATAAGCTCCCCTCTTTACCCACCAGTTTGTCCTCCTCCACTGTTTTCCACCTTAGCGGGGTATATTGGAGCTAGTCGGATTAGGGTTTAGAAAAATTACACTAATGACACTTAGGGCCATGGCCTAGGCATGATAGTACCTGTTGTCTTGGCATTGGAAGACAAAGAAAAAAACACAGGATTTCCAATGTGTTGCTTACTCCTCCTGTTTACTGATGGTCTGCTATTTAACAGTTCTATGCTTTTAT
>NW_007733686.1:93498-94533 GCF_000696425.1 Galeopterus variegatus | reverse complement strand
TTTTTATAAGCTCCCCTCTTTACCCACCAGTTTGTCCTCCTCCACTGTTTTCCACCTTAGCGGGGTATATTGGAGCTAGTCGGATTAGGGTTTAGAAAAATTACACTAATGACACTTAGGGCCATGGCCTAGGCATGATAGTACCTGTTGTCTTGGCATTGGAAGACAAAGAAAAAAACACAGGATTTCCAATGTGTTGCTTACTCCTCCTGTTTACTGATGGTCTGCTATTTAACAGTTCTATGCTTTTATTATTTATTTTTAAATGGGTATGATCAGTTAAACCTCTGCCAGCTTCAGTTTCCTCATGTGAATGGGTAATAGGAAAGCTTAAGGTACGTTTGTGCCTGGGACACAGTAAATACCGGGTGGCTCTGATAAGGCCAGCCTGTCTGCCAGCAGCACCCTTTCTCCTTCCTCTGCAGCTGCTCAGGCCACACAGAGCTGCCAGGCTGCTGGGGGTGGGGGGGCGGGGAGGTGTGAAGCCACGAAGAAGGTGGGATTCTCACCACGCCTTCCACCAGGAGCAGCTCCAGGATGTGAAAGAGCGGACTGTAGATTGGTTATCCTGCAACGTGTTGCTCATTTTATATTGCTCTTTTAGGAAACCGATACCAAATTATGACTTTAATCAACTTAAATACTAAGTTACAGTAGTTACCAAGACATTAACAGTGCCTATGACTTTGTTCACTACGAATCACCCCAACACTACTCCTGAAAACAAATCAACTGGCATATCTTACGGTCAGTGGCATCATATTCCTATCTGGAACGCCATCCAGTCATTACATAAATGTCACACTGGAACAGGTTCCTTTCTCTAGCAAATAATTACCAGCAAGTTTATTACCAGGAGTGGTCACTTTCTCAATGAGTATATCATCTTCTTAGAGAAAAATAATATACCTCAAATGTAGCCTAAGAAATAATTCTAGGTGTTCGAATGGCCCTCTTTTTCTACCCTTTCACTAGTTCCTCTACTCTATACCCTTCTGATAGTGACAAATGCCATAGTTTTCACTGTGGAGCCAA
>NW_007733686.1:84679-92199 GCF_000696425.1 Galeopterus variegatus | reverse complement strand
CAATATTCTGATTTAAGATAAGATAAAAATAACAAACAATAGATATCTAGTTTATCTTATAAGATTTTCATAAGGTTTGAAAGAGATGAGAGATAGAAAAGTATTATAGAAGTAAAAAATGTAATTTGTATAAATATGAAGTTAAATAGTCAATATTCTGATTTAAGATAAGATAAAAATAACAAACAATAGATATCTAGTTTATCTTATAGGATTTTCATAAGGTTTGAAAGAGATGAGAGGTAGAAAAGTATTATAGAAGTAAAAAATGTAATTTGTATAAATATGAAGTTAAATATTCATAATGATCATAATTATCATTATTTGTCAGCTGACACCTCCTTGTCTAATTTTATAGATAACAGTACATGCTGTGGAACTCATAAAGCTTGGTCCTAGTGGATGTATGAAATCCTATGAAACTTGGTAATAAAAATACCCGGCAGAAATGCAACTGAAGTGACCTTCAGCTATGGAAGAATTATTACAGTGTTATTGTAAGAAATGAATTGTGCTGAAGAATGTGAAGACAGGCAGCATTTTCCTGGTAGTCAGAAGCAAAAATGTTAAGAATGAGTAACGGGGTAAATTGATATGCATTCAGTTGTGAGTCAGACTCAGTATTACTCCATGAAATAGTCCATCCTATTACACTGGCTCACATTAAAGGAAACTTGCAAACCAGCTGATGGCCTGTTTTCTACTTTCCTGATCCAAACATTTAAGTGTCTTCTGATAAACCATCACTGTTATTATTTCACAGGGATAGCCTTGCTTCAGAATACGTTAGAATGTCCAGCCTTCATTCTCACTTTAAATTTGTATCCATATCATGGTTTTCCTCCTGTCTCCAGCTGTATCCATATTTTGCTTTGTAGAGCATCTATATTTAGCATATCATACACCTACCTGGGAGATCCAGGTCTAATTCTGTAGTTTGGCAGGTCTATCATTAACGCTCTGAGATATCAGGTTTTCTAAAAACCTGTTTGCTGAAAAGAATTATCCATTAAATTAAACTAAAAGATGAGATGGAATGATCAGAGTTGCATTAGCTTATTTTACAGTAATTCTCAATTGCAGAGGTTGATCCAAGACTTTCAAGCAGTATCAGAGCTTGCAATGATCAGCTCCAAAGCACAACTTTGCCCTTTTGGATCTGCAAAATAAAGATATACACCTGGCTGGAATGCAAGGTTTGCTTGTACAGCCTTTGTGGTCATCATACCCTTATTATATGTACAACAGAGATGACCACCACTTTGCTTGCTCTGATTTTAGTTTTTTCTCTATTTTTGCACATTCTCCATAAAGAAGGAAGCTGAACAAACATTTAACCTCCCCCAAGTAAAATCATTTGAAGTTCATTTTTCATATATTGTAATTTTTTCTGTAGAAGTTTAGATTTCTTATAATGAGTCTTCTCCGTAAATGGATTGTGTTGTGTATCATAGGTTACTCTGATAGCGCCCCAGTGTAACTTTTAAAATTAGCAAAGCCTTGGCTTTAAAGCCATATACACGTTTTGCACTGATATCCGAGTATCTAAGTTTTATGGAATTATCTTAAAAATAGTTTTAACTAACTTGCAGGGAAAATGGAAGCGGCTATTAGGAAAACTTCTTTTCTCCTTTCAATGTCCTCTCACCTTGTATGTGCTTAAATCAGAAACATGAATTTTGCTAATATTAATAACATTTTTACAACACTCAGTAATTTTTAATTCTAAGAAAATATGAAAAATTAAAACAAGATTTAACAATGACTGCTGCACTTACAAATCACTTCTGTACATCTGGGATTTTACAGTGGATATTTCTGTCTTATACATTTTATCTTGTTATATTTCCACCAACTGTTATTCCTTTTGCACTCACGTAGCTTTATCCTGGATCACAGTTTGGAGGAGATGTAGTCTTATAAGACAGAAAGTGTTTCAAGATGCCAGAGTATATATTCTGTTTTCTAGATGAATATTTTAAAGAATTTTGGGAACACCAGATCAGATTACTTCTTCTGAGTTATACAAACAACTTTGATTTCCAGGCAGCTCCATAAAACTTTACATACTTTACTTCATAGCTCCTGTTTTCCTTGACACCTCATCTTTGGTTGTTATTGGTTCTGTATTATTTTTCTAGCCAGAAAATGCAAAGGAAATTGCAATGATTCATGCCATGTGAACACTTAGCTATAATACTGACTATTCATTTCTTAGCATTCTCTAAAATGGAAACCGAGGGGACTTGGTTAGATCATTCTATTAATTTAATACCAATCTCATGTTTAAAGACAAAGAAATCCTTTAGCAATTAAAACAAAGAAAAAAATCAAAGCCATAAAATTCAACTTCAAATGTTTTCTTTGGCTCACGAAACGTATTTGCCATTTTATTGGGTTCATTTCCAAGAATTAGAATGAGACAATCTGAAATTTCACTGGGAGGGAGTGCTAAATAATGAGAAATTACACTGTCCTGAAAAATGCTCACAGGCTTCAGTATGCCCTGTTGAAACTCTGAGCTGTCCTCCGCCAAGGTCTGGCAGTTTTCTCAGCTACATAGAAGTTCCTTCATGTCGTGAAAGAACTGATCCACTTCCCCCAAGAATCCTAACTTACTACAACATGATAACAGCTCCTGGTGAGATCATTGAGGAGTCTTAGATAACCATCTGTGCTTCTAGCCTTTCCTTCATACAAAGATGAAAGTGGGATTGTGTTAAACCTAGACACCTCACACGCTCACTGTGACTCCTTACGTGAAGGATGTTATGAACACCTACTCCTTTTACATCATACTGTAGTGGATTGAATTATGTCCCCCCAAAACTCACTGAAGCTTGAATTGTGTCCCCNAAATCCTATTATGGTAATTGAAAGGTTGAACCTTGAAGAAGTGATTGGATTGTAGGACCATTCAGTAGTGAATGGATTAAAAATGGTGGTCAGGGGCTTGGCTCTGAGGGCTTTAAAAGAAGAGGAGAGTCTGTCTTTCTTGCTCTCTCTACTTCTACCATCTGGCAATGCGGGACCCCTGGGTCACTGTCATCCCCATCAAATGGCCTTTGGACTTTCCAGCCTCAGAAACTGTAAGCAATGAATTTTGTTTTCTTTACATGTCACCCAGTTTCAGATATTTTGTGATAAGCAACAGAAATGGACTGTTGGGAAAGTGAAGGAAAATGGTCAGGGCCCCTCAGGTGTTCAAAATCTTGCTGAGCATTTGATGTAAATAGGCACGTGTGCCTAGGTGTTCCTTGGTTATTGTCTAATGTAATTGTGCATGTGCACCCAGGTGTCCTGGGTTATGGACTTAAGTATAAAGGATGAGTGGCTCTGATCCACAGTGTCCCCCAGCCCTGGGGTGCCATGGCAAGTCCACTACTGCTGCTGGAGGCTGTTGCTGCAAGCTGTTGCTGCCAGTGTCCCCAGGATACCCCAGGAGGCCACCACCACCGCTGCTGCTGCTGCTACTGCTACTGCTGAGGACTAAGCTTGTGTTATCTGCTGNCAGATGTGGGGGTGAGAGAGCTTATATAGTGCACCAAGGACTGACTGATACCATCAAGGGGGGGTCATTATGCTAATGTGGATCGGAGTGGAGAACTGTGTCCTTGCAGAAGCAAAAGGGGTTTCTGTTTAAGCCAGGAGGCTTCTTGCAAAGGTAAGAGGGGAGGGGCTTGGTGCTGGAGTGGAAGACAAGGCCGGTGGCTATTCTGTGCTTATTGCATGCACAATGGCGCCGATCACATCCAATATCCATCAGAAGATATAAAGCAAGACCTTCTTCTGTGTCTCATGCCATGAATCTCCTCTTCCTAAAGTTCTATTATACTGCTTCAAATCTTAAGTCATAAATCACTCCAAGCTAATCTTTCATAGTTTGAAATTGCTTTTAGTATTAAAACAATAAAAAAGATTACCTTTGATGTTCTTTTTACCAATCTCTTCTGACTCATGAGAAATATTAATTTATCAGAAAAGGAGGCAACTATCAACTTGATAATTAATTGATTTTTAATTTTATATAACTTATCATTAATACATCATATTACTCCCTATGCTTAGCCATGAAATGATCTAATTTATACAATAAATATTGTAGATTTTACAACATGAGTTGATGGTCTGAGACGTTGCTAATCAAAGTCTGGTCCCCAGCCCAGCAGATTCGTACCACTTGGGAGTATAAAAGAAAAGCAGAATCTCCTGCTCAACTCAGACTCATAGATGCAGAATTTAATCAGAATCTGTATTTTAGCAAGATCCCAGGTAATCTTCTTGCACATTAAGGTATGAGAAGCATTGGCCTTGGAAATGCTAAAGAATTGCTTTAAATTCAGATTAGAGTATGAATTTTACTTAGTAAATATAAATCTTTCAAATATTTGACATGCTAATTAAAATTACAAATAAATTAGACTTTTCCCCCTCATTTAATGGAAAATTAGATTGAAATTAACATACATGGAGAAAACCATGGTTTCAGGAAGTTAAAGCTTATACAATGGTTCTCTGCCACAGAAAATACATCCTCCGGTTACACAGGAATATAGCCTGTTGTGGGATACAAGGAGCAGCCATGGGGCCCAGCCAGGTCCAGACAGGGAACTGCTGCTAGCTGTGCTGGGCCAGTGGTCACAGAACGGTGGAGCACTTGAGAATTTGGATTGTTTGATTAGCCCATTACACAAACATTATGGAGTATCTACCATATGCCAGAAATGGGGTTAGGTGTTAGGAATCCTTGTCTTCAGTTGTTCACTGTGTAGATTGCTGACAGGCACTGTAGGGAAAGTGAAAGAAAATGGTCAAGATACCTCGACGGGTTTGGAATCTTGCTAAGCACTTGATACAAATATGCATATGTGCCCAGGTGTTCCTTGGTTATTACCTAATATAATTGCATATGTGTGCCCAGGTGTCCTGGGTTATTGGACTTAAGTATAAAGGATGAGTGGCTCTGATCCACAGTGCCCCCTTCCCCTGGGATGCCTCCGGGAGGGTGGCCACGGGCAGGCTGTGGCTGCTGTTGCTGAGAACTGAGCTCATGTCATCTGCCAATGGCTCCCAGGGTCTTTCCCAGTTACCTAGCTCATGGACCTGCATGTGAAGGGTCTGGTGACCCAGTCTGTATATGAGGGGTCTGTGACTCAGTCTGTACAATGGGTTTGAAGGGTCTGTAGCCATAGCTTTAGGAAGACAATTGCCCTGAACAATACAATTAGCCTTAACCATACAGGAATGATAGCAATTACAAAGTGGCTTGCTAAGAGCTATAATAAAGTCATTCACCAATATTATAGGAGGTTAAAAGAAGAAGCCCTAAATTGACCTGAGAAGAGCATAAATAATTTCTTAGAAAANGACAATACAAATGGAAAGTTAGTGTAACTAAAATAATGAAACATTTTGGCTTTAGTTACAAATTGCTTAGCCATACACGGACGAATACAATACCACTCAGTGACAATTATTATACTCTTTACCCTTTAAAATGTATTGTATCGAGGGCCGACCCTGTGGCTCACTCGGGAGAGTGCGGCGCTGGGAGCGCAGGAATTGCTGGTGTGTTCACTGGCTGAGCGTGGTGCGGGCGACACCACGCCGAGGGTTGCGATCCCCTTACCGGTCACAAAAAAGAAAAAAAATGTATCGAGTCATAACTAGTGACGATAAGCTTTAAGTTGTTATTGGTTATCTTACTGATAAATCATGGGTTGGAATGAACTATCTTTAGTTCTTTCTTTTCCCTCAATTTAGCATATAATCAGTCAATAAATTGTGTCAATTTCCTTAATATTTTATGAGTGGCTTTGTTCCCTTCTTCCTGATGCCTCGCCCTTGCCTGGCCTACATCCCTCCTCCATACCCCAACAGTCTTCCCATCACCCCATCACTCACTGTTTTTCTCCAACCCACCATCAACTCCACAACCAGAAGCAATTGCCTAAATGACATCTAATCTCCACCCATTGCTTAGCATCCTTAAGATACCCAAAGTTTCTGACTCTGAATCAGAAAGTTGCATATTTGGGCTTCCAAGCCAGGAGAGAATGAAAAAGTAGCATAAGGCTAGGCATCGAAACTGTCACACTAGATGAGGACTGAGTTATGACAATAAAGCCTAAATTCAGATTCTATAACTGAATTTAGCATCATTAAGATTTAGGAATAACACTGAAGTAGCTTTCACACTGAGATTAAGATTCAAAAACCAGGCCTTGTCCTAGGTCTTCAAAGTGGGGTCCCCAGCACAGCAGCACCACCTGGGAACCTGTTATAAATGCTCATTTCAGCCCCACCCCAGACACATGGAATCAAAAGTTACCAGATGAAGTCCCAATAATCTATATTTTAACAAGCCCTCCAGGTGACTCTGACATTGCTGAAGTTTAACCACCACCATGTTAGAGAAAGGGACAAGTCTAAGCCTGCAAACTGGAATTAAGGGGCCTTGTGGCTATTCTGCCAAGCCTGCAAAGGAGGGGTCTTATCCCAGTAGCACTTAAAGCAATGGTTCCCATCCATGCTGCACATTATAATCACCTGGGAAACTTAAAACTACTGATGCCTGAGCCTTCCTGCAGGCCATTTACATCTGAACCTGTGAGGGTGGGGCCCTGGCAGGGAGGGGCTCGAAAGTGGCTCTGGTGATTCCTATGTGCAGTTGGGGCTGAAAACTACTGATATGGATCTGACTTCCTATTAGTACCCTCCACTACCTAGCGAAATAAACATCCTTGTAGTCCCATTTCTAGGATTGGAACTATATTGCTGCTCAGGGCCTACCCACACTTTCAGAGCCCACCTGCTCAACTGCAGGCTGTCATGCTGCCCAATACCAAGGGTACCTTCCATCTGGCCCAGTATGGCCATCTTAGACTGCACTCCTGAGAGGTGCCGCTGATGTGCTTGTATGTGCTCCTATACCCTGTCCTGTCCCCTGCTGCTGACTGCTTCAAGCAAGTGTTCATGCATTGTGCTCAATGAGATAAGCAGCTCCATAGTCATGCTCTACATTTTAACTCAGGCTGGAAGAAGAAAGAAAGAGAGCCGAGATGCCGGGTACCGATCAAGCTTTATTAAAGGAAAAAAATCTGCCGGGCTGCGCTGAAAGTGGGAGGCAGCCCGGGGCTGCCCTCAAAATGGTGGACAGCACCAGATGTGGGGGTGAGAGAGCTTATATAGTGCACCAAGGACTGACTGATACCATCAAGGGGAGGTCATTATGCTAATGTGGATCGTAGTGGAGAACTGTGTCTTTGCGGAAGCAAAAGGGGTTTCTGTTTAAGCCAGGAGGCTTCTCGCAAAGGTAAGAGGGGAGGGGCTTGGTGCTGGAGTAGAAGACAAGGCCGGTGGCTATTCTGTGCTTATTGCATGCACAATGGCAACGATCACATCCAATATCCATCAGAAGATATAAAGCAAGACCTTCTTCTGTGTCTCATGCCATGACTCTCCTCTTCCTAAAGTTCTATTATACTGCTTCAAATCTTAAGTCATAAATCACTCCAAGC
>NW_007733686.1:79040-84669 GCF_000696425.1 Galeopterus variegatus | reverse complement strand
TGACTCAGTCTGTACAATGGGTTTGAAGGGTCTGTAGCCATAGCTTTAGGAAGACAATTGCCCTGAACAATACAATTAGCCTTAACCATACAGGAATGATAGCAATTACAAAGTGGCTTGCTAAGAGCTATAATAAAGTCATTCCCCAATATTATAGGAGGTTAAAAGAAGAAGCCCTAAATTGACCTGAGAAGAGCATAAATAATTTCTTAGAAAAGATATAAGTTAGGAATTAATTCAAGTACTTAGTGGTAAGTGTAGCTGAATTTCAGAAGGACAAAATCCTTTGTTTATGGGTTACCTGAAATTGTTGCAGAAAAATGAGCCTTGTAGGTGAAATCAATAGTCAGGATTGTTCGTTGAATGGTATTTAAGGGAAAGCTTTTGGCAAACAAGTGGTTAAAGAAGTGCTTGAAGGAAGGATAGGAGGAATTTAGATTCAGTCCACAGAGAGAGAAATAAAACCTTGAAAAGAGCAAGAATACTTCTTTCTCTATCACTGGAGGAGAAGGTAGGTGATTAAGTTGTAGGAAAGGAGGACATTCAATTAAGGGGCTTTGCATCTGAAGGCTTCTATTTTTGCAGTGAAAAAGAACACAAATTCTTCTTTCAGAAAACTTTGGGATGGGCTAGAGAAGGGATTAGAGAGTTGCAAATCAGGATTGCTTTTTTTTGGTAATGTGACATGGAATTTACAAGAGATATTTTAAAAAGTTGCTGAGCATCCATGTGTGGTTGGAAATCATGACTTTGTAGAAGCAACAATCCTCCAGGCTATGTGACTTTTGTATAACAATGTCCAGCAGTGTAGATATAGAAACAGATGTAGAGGTAGATGCTTAGATTAATTGAAAGTTACAGGAGCATGTGAGTATGCAATAGAAAGATAAAGGTGGAAAGATCTTGAAGACAGTGTCAAGAGTAAATGACATAATATACCATGTACTTCTCGAAATTTGATGTGTGTATGCATTACCTATAGGTCTTGTTAAAATGCAGATTCTGATTCAAGTTCTTGCTCCTATTTCTAACAAGTTCTCAGATGATGGTCATTCTGGAGTTCCATAGATCACACTTTGAGTAAAAAGGTTCTAAGCTATAAAAGGGAATAATTAAAACCAAAAGTGGTGATGGCTAGAAAAAAAGGAAGGGAGAAATATACTGGATTTCAAATAGCAATTATAGTACTTTACACCTATTAGGATGGCTATCATATAACAATGTAAAACCCCGCAGAAATAACAAATATTGATGAGGATGTGGAAAAATTGGAACACTTACACACTGCTGGTGGGAGTGTAAAATGGTGCAGCTGCTGTAGAAAACATTCTGGCAGTTCCTCAAAGAATTAAACATAGAATTTATGATCCAGCAATTCAGTTTGTAGGTATATACCCAAAAGAATTGGAAGCAAGGACTTGAACAGATATTTTACACCCACATTCATAGCACCTTATTCACAACAGCCAAAAGGTGGAAACAACCCAAATGTCCATCAACAGATGAATGGATAAACAAAATGTGTTGTATGTGTACATTAGAATATTATTCAGCTTTAAAAAGGAAGGAGATTCTGGCACATGCTACAACATAGATGAAACATGAGGACATTATCATAAGCAAAATAAGCCAGACACAAAAGGACAAACATTGTATGATTCTGTTATGGAAATGGACTGAAAAAAGAAGTGGCTGGCACTCAGAGGGTTGGAGAGTTAGGTATTATGCCAGCAGGCCCAGACAAGCTAATCCTTGAAAATCTGGACCCCAAGCTCAGGTCTCACAAAGTTTTATAGGTGGCACATTTACAAGGCTAGCATAGTAGTAAGTTTCATTTCTCAGAATTCATGTGGTCTAGGCGGATAAGTAAGCTCAGTTAGAGAAGTCAAAAATGCAAGTAGTTATTAGAGGCCAGACTAGTGTAACAAGCATATTGTTTCAAAGACAAAATATTACTTCAAGAACAAAACAGGCTTTCGAGAAAATTATTTTGGCATTTTTTCCTACAATTCCATTCATATGTGGTACCTATAATAGTCAAATTCACAGACAGAAAATAGAATAGTGGTTACCAGGGGCAGGGGTGAGTCTGGGGGGGAAAGGGGAGTTACTGTTTAATAAGCACAGAGTTTGTTTTGGATGATGAAAAAGTTCTTAAAAAATACTAGGGCCTAGTTTCCATTCCCAGACATTCCAGCTTAATTGATTGGGGTGCAACCAGGGCATCGGCATGCTTAAAGTCTCCTAGGTGATTCTAATGTGCAATAAAATTTAGGAATCACCAGATTTGAGGAATTTCAAGAGAAGAGCAAAAGCATTTTAAAAATTGAGACAGCACTTGAACAATATTTTTATATTCACTTTTTGAGGAAACTATACAGCAGTCTTTAGATGCTTGCTTTCATCTCTAGAGGCAGGTTTTCAGAACTGTCTCAACAGAGAAAAATGGATTTGTTGGTCCAGTTCTACTCCGTCATAGATTTTGATTGGCATTGTACAAGATCTTCACACCATGGGCTCTGGCTGGTAAAGAGAAGCCCGCAACTTGGAGCAGGTGACCACAAAGCGGGCGATGGGGCTGGGTTTGCATGGTGCCCTGCTCCCCTTGTTATAGCACTTGGCCTTTTATTTCTGTGAATGTATACACCCCACCCCTGAAAGGGGGGGAATTGTAATCAAAAGAAAATCAATGGGGATAATGAATATTGTTACCATTGTCCTAGGATCAGGTTTTTGTTTGCTTAAGGAAGTTGAAATTTCTGGAAAGACTGGTCTCTAGCAAGGCAAAGTAATCACAAAGTAGATATAGTTACCTCTCATATGTGATTCCAAAATTATCTTGTCTGAAATGAAAACCTTTTAATAATTAGCATCTTTCTGAAATGTATATTTTAAAAGTCCTTAAAATGAGATAATGATCATGAAGCAAACTAAGATTGTAGAATATGCCAAATCAGATTGTCTTTCAAGATACTTAATATCACCCCTTTCTAAAGACCAAAAGGCCTTAAACATCTACTCTGCTAGTTTAATTAGAATGACCTTACGGCATTCCACTTTTGAGGATATATATTCATATTTTCTGCATTTATAATGCCAGTAACTTCAATGTGATCCTAGATAGGGTATAAAATTTCAGTACTGACCCTCAGTTTAAGGACACTTGCCATTTTTTGCCTGCTGTGCTGAGAATTATTCCAAGTTACTTAAATACTATTTCAAAATGTGGAAATAAAGTCCTTTCTGTTTCCCAATATAGTTGTTGTAATGCTCAGAGACACTATTTGTAATTTAGATTCAGCTTTGATGGCAGAGGCAGGTGTCAAAACCAAACCATACTGGTATATGAACAACCTGACCCAACTACTTTGTTCTGACTTAAACAGTCTTAACAGAAACTAACGTAATTAGATCTAAAAGCATCTCTCACAACCTGAAAGAACATTTATATGCTTGTTGATCTAAAGAAAACAGAATAAATGTAAACAAGCAATAAGCAATACAGAGGTATTTTGCTACATGTATTATATATGAAATATACAATACAGTACTACCTGATAGGATAAAACAAAACTTATCTCATGGAGAAGTTTTTTCCCTACTTAGAATCCATCCTTTTCCATCTGGCCTTGATCTACAAAGCCATCCAAAGAAACTTTCCAGTGTGTTTAGCTAAATTCCTTCATTTATAAGTTACTCCCTAAAAGTAACTTTGGCACTTCCGAAGGCTCATTAAATCTTTCTGGGCCCTGGGGTATCACTAAGGAAACTGCTACAATAATTTGCTAAATGGTATCCTTGGGACTTTAAAAAGTTCTTGTTCCTTGCAAAAGGACTAACTTACACTCAAAAAGAAATTTGCTTTCTACCAGGATGTGGCTAAGACCTTTTGTTTATTGTTCCAATAAGGATTTAAGGGGGTTAAATCAATTATTTGCTTTAGACACACTCTGTAATCTAAAAAACTGCTATATTTTTGATTATGAGTTTAAAAAAAAAATGCACCAAGCTGGCTGTCCTCTTCTCACTAGTCAGTCTGCCCATGGGGAAAGTCATCTATTTAAATGGTGTAAAGAGTTTGGTCTGCCTTTAATTCCAAATGGGCTGTTTTGGAAAGGCATCAGCTGTTTCTTTAAGGCCCAAAGAAGTTTTATAAACATTGCTCTAAGTTTAAGTGAAACTAGAACTATCTCCAAACTCTTAAATGACATAATCTAAATAAACTAAACTAACATCTCTAAAGGAATTTCCATTACAGTAATGGAAGAAGAGATGAAAAGCTGCATTAAAAGTTATGTGATCTTGCTTTAGTGTTTTCCCAGTGTTCGTATTTGTTAATTTGCCTCTACCATCTTGTACTATTTTTCAACCAAATAAAGTGTAGAATCAAGCTCATGTGGCTTTATGTTCCTAAAAGTGTCCCCAAAAAACCAGACCCATGGAAGTAGCAGTAAAAGAAAAGACAGGAGAAAGCTAGACCTAGGAATTAAAGCTGGCATTCATGTGCAGATCAAAATTAAAATCACAAGGAGAAAATAAACAAAGGGCCCCTGTACAGGCCCCAACTTCCTGCCCTATTCTTGGCATTCTTTGCAAAGGGGAGATTGGAATCTAGCTCTGTGTGTAATCAGTGATACACAAATTACAAAAATACAGGTTTGGGGAAATGCTGGAATGAAAGAAAAGAGGCTATAAAAACCTGAAATAGACAATACCCCTGCTCACACCAGGGCTCAATTGTAGTCGGCCCGTAAATTGGTACATTCTAAACATACCACAAAATTATCTCCAGTAAAATATCTTATATGAGGGGTCTTCAGAAAGTTCTTGGATTCATATTATCTTTTAATTCTATTTTTCCAGGAACTTTTTGAAGTACCTTCATACCTGACTCAAAGGACACTCACGACTTTATAAGTATGGAATTTTTAAAGCCACAAATGATTATTATCCCAATTTACAGGTTAGTAAAGGGAGACTCACAAAGATCAAAAAACTTGCTGACTAACAGAACTAGTAAAAGGCAGAACTATGATCAGGAATTCTTGTTTTAGCTAATTTCAGAACCCATATTAATTGTGCTATATTGTGACATTCAAGGAAGAGTCAATTCACTTTACAATAATAAATATTACCAAAACTCTCTCTCTTTTTTTTTTTTTTTAGTAAGCTTATGTGTAAGTTACCAAGGCTTCCCAGGTTCTAAAAACAAACATTATCAAACAAATGCAGAAAACATTAATCAAGTGTGTTAGTCCTATAGGACTCCTCAGAGTCTTTAGTATGCTGATGTGCCCTGTGAATCCCCAAAATGTGGGTGTGGGAGGCTTTGTTTTCCTCTGAAGGACACTTTATAGGACGCATGTTCCAGGAAATATATTTTGTGTTTTGTGTCTGCAAAATCTTGTTGGCCTGGCAAAGTCAGTTTATTTACCATGAATTTGTCTCTTTTCTCATCTATTTTATGGTAATTTAAAGTTTAATTCTCAGAGTTCAGTCTAAATTTCCTTATGTCCAAGAGATATGAGAAGATTCACTCTTCTCATCTGTAACCTACAAGTATTCAATACCTTTATGGAGACCTGAAATGTGAGAGCAGAAAACTTCATACTTTCTCACCTCCCTTCTT
>NW_007733686.1:70917-78373 GCF_000696425.1 Galeopterus variegatus | reverse complement strand
GTGAATTTGTCTCTTTTCTCATCTATTTTATGGTAATTTAAAGTTTAATTCTCAGAGTTCAGTCTAAATTCCCTTATGTCCAAGAGATATGAGAAGATTCATTCTTCTCATCTGTAACCTACAAGTATTCAAAACCTTTATGGAGACCTGAAATGTGAGAGCAGAAAACTTCATACTTTCTCACCTCCCTTCTTAGAGGTCTGGGAATAGTAAAATTATTTTCAACACTTCCTCTAGAGTTTCGGGGATGGGTGGTCAATCCAGAGGAAGACCTTCTCTTGTTTCCTTCATAGCTCTGTCCTCTGATTTCTCCCTCTGCTGCTCAATTGTGTTTTCTCTGTTCAGTATTCACAAATTGCTAGTTCCTTTTCATTATTTTCCAAAAAGAAGAGTATTTTAGTATACATATACATATATGTATACACGTATACATGTATATGTATGTGTGTATATATATATCAATATACATACCTCTTACATGTAATTTCATTATATTATTCAGGTTATCTAAAATGATTAAAATTTTTTTCTTCATCTGTTAGAGACTGAGAAACACTCTAATTGTGTCTTTGTCAATTGCTTCTTATATTTTTAGTAGTGTTTTGCATGATATATTTTGATGTGTTATTCTTCCCAGGCAATAACTACAGATCTTACCTTCTTTAATTAGTAAAATTGCTCTCTTTATCCTGGTAAATGCTTTTGGCCTAAAATTCCACTTTATTTGATGTTAATATAACCCAAGTGACCCCAGACTTCATTAGCCTGTGGGTACTAAGGATGCTCCATTAATATTAATATCCTAATTTGCTAGCTCATTAACCCCTACCTGTATAACAGTAGGACTTTGACCTCTACTGAAGAAGTCCCTAGGCAATATCTGACATGTGCACCATAATCAGTAATCTACTCTTCATCTCTACTGGCTGCTCTTTGAAGACAGACTCTGGCCTACTGTTGGCTTTCGCTGCTGTTGCTGCTGTGTGTAACTGCCTCCAGGCCACAGAGACATTCAGTCCTCATGGTATATAACAGCAACATTATCTTCTGTGAAAGCAATGGAGGAAAGCTTTCAGAGAGATTTCCCCAGGAGGTTGCTTCATTGGGGAATCCATGAGACCCCTACTTGGGTTAACATTTAGCCCTTCTTTTTCCCAGGACACATCTTTGTTGAGAGAAATTTGTGTAACCATTGCTCAACCCAATCCAAACACTCCTCTCTAAACTCCAGGCCTGACATGAATTCTTGTTCACCATGCTAAATGCTTTTTCCACAGATAACTCTTCTCTCAAGGACCCCCTTCTTGAACTGTAGGTCCTTCTGTAATACCTTCTCATATTTTGAAAGATAAGACTGTAAAATAAAGCTTTCATTTTTAGAGTGCCCCCTACTGTGCTAGGCATATTGTAAGTTCTCTTTCTTAAATATCTTGGCAGATCTATGACATAGGAGCTCTTATTATTCCCATTTTACAGATGAGAAAACTGAAGAGAGAGGTTAAAGAACTTATTCACAATCAAAGAGCTGGGTATACCATAGCCACCAATCTTTCACTCTATTACTTCCTCACTCTTGGGTTCTTTATTTGATTCATATTTCTGGTGGCTGAAATGTTATCAAGTACATTTTTCATAAAAAGTAGTTTAGGCCATTCACTTTCTGAGTCTTCAGATAGAGGTATTATATAATGCTTCACTATGAGTTTACTTATGAATGATGATACTTGGGTCATGATTTCTCTCAAACTGGAGTATACCATTATACCATAACATATAAAACTATAGCATTTAGTTTTAGCATACAGGAAATTGCAGCATATGTGAAGTATAGCATTTTGTATAAAATGTATAAAAATGATTACCAGGATTATTTCCTTAAAATGTAGATTCTTCATAGGAGTATGTATAATTCTGATGCATATGGTTTGTAAACCACACCTTGAAAACCACTGTATGAATGCATTACTATTCGCTATCAAAAGATAGTTCGACTATCTGCTCTTCTAATTACTAGTTTTGAGAAAATAAGAATATTTCTTAACCTCTATTAAGTCTCAGTTTACTCATCTGCAGAATGTGACCAATGATAATGCTTGGGTTTTATAGTCGTTTTGAGGATTGAATTAACACCCATAAATACTTAGCACAGTTCTAGAAACAAAATAATTAATAAATGTTTTCTATTTTCATAGTAAATACTATTATTAATTGCCATGTCATTATCTACCTAAACTACATGTTGTAAAAAATAATGATATAGCCCCCATTTTTTTCTTTAAAGTTTTCCTGACTTTTTTCCTACTGGGACACTGAGAGAAATATATCCCTAGTTTTGAAATTTTAAAAAAGATACAAGTTTAGAAATATTTTTGTTGTTGTTTTCATTAACTTTTCTGGTTCAGAATAACCCCACTGATATCTCTCTTTTGTCTTTTAATATTTTTTGTGTTGTGAGAATTAATTTTTAAACTCTTTATATGCTAGAAAATCTTCAAAATTATGCACATTACATTGTCAATTTGAAAGGGTGTTAATTCTACTTTTTATTATTTCTAGTGCCATTTAAATTATAAGGTTATTAATTTCTCTAATTCATTCATTTGTTCTGAGAGATATTCTAAATTTTCAGTTTGTCATCTCACTTTCTTTTTTTTTTTTTTTTGATAGAATTGACTCTTTAAAATTTAAAATTTTGGAACAGCAATTTGTTCTGAGAGATATTCTAAATTTTCAGTTTGTCATCTCACTTTCTTTTTTTTTTTTTTTGATAGAATTGACTCTTTAAAATTTAAAATTTTGGAACAGCAGAAATCTAAAATTTATGTTTCCCATAGTAAATATCTTGCTCTGGAGGGAATAGAGATACACCATACCTGGAGTTGCGAAAGTATAAATTATGAATTTTTTTACTTAGGTGTCTTACAGTTTGGATATCTTTTCCCCCAAAAGCTCATCCTGAAATCTGATCCCCAATGTGGCAGCATTGGAAGGTGTTTGGGTCATAGGAGGTGAATTCCTCATGAATGGATTCATACTGTCCCTGGGAGGTGGGGGTAGTGAGTGAATTCTCCTGTTAGTTCCTGAGAGAGCTGGTTGTTTAAAGGACCCTGGCAACCTCCCCTCCACCCCCCCCCCTTGCTTCCTCTCACCATGTGATCTCCCTGCACCCTCTGGCTGCCCTGCCATTTTCCACCATGAGAAGAAGCAGCCTGAGGACCACACCAGATGCAGCTGTCCCGGGATCATGAGCCAAACTCTTTTCTTTATAAATTACCCAGTTTCAGATATTCAGTTATAGCAACACAAAAGCAGACTAATACCATGTCTAAGAAGATGATAGTATTTGGAAGAGCAGAGTTAGGGGCATGGTGGAAATAGAAATTTTGAATTTACTGAGTTTTGGTTATATGTGGAAAATTGAAAAAGAGCTGCCTGACAGAGCATTGGTCTGGATTTTAGATCAGTTCTGTGTAGAAATAAGTTTTTCAGATATTACTGTATACTTGGTAATGGGAACAAAGGAAATCAACCAGAGAGAAGCTATAGCATGACATGAGACTGAGGGGCTGAGAGAGGAATGCTGGAGAACAGCCACATTTTCATGATGATTTGAAGGATGGAGAATGTCCACTGGACTATGAAAAGAGCAACTAAAGAGAAAGATGAATTTAGGAAAGAAGACTGAAAGAGAACTAGTCAGTGGCAAATGATGTGGAGCCCAGATAGAACTTGGAGGAAAACACTGGATTTGTAAAATAAAATGTGGAGGAGTAGGTGTTGGTGCAACACTTAATGAATTCTGTAATACAGGAAAGGTAGAAAAATATCAGCAATAAATTTAGGCTATGCCTTCAATAAGTTTTTCTATGTAAAGAAGGAGAGAGAGACAAAAATAGAATAGATCAGGCATGAATTTTCATTAAAGGTCAGGGACCAGTTGATGCAAAGAAGCTGAAAATATAAGCAGCAAAAGAATAATTAACAGAGGGGAGCTCAAAGGATATGAGAAAGAATGGGGGTAAAGCACAGGTGGAGATAGGTGTTATTCATAGATAGATGAGACTTTTAAGACTGGACAGAAGAGAGAGATGCACATGTGGACTCAATAGATTTGTTGGAGAGTAGAGGCAGGATGTTAGAAATGTCTGTGTGGTAGCGCATCACGGGATTTAAATAAAATTATGGAAAGGTTGTATTACTTCCGGTAAGGGTGATGGCATTAAAAAAAGTCAGTGATTTGAGTGTCCATGTCAATATAGACAATAATAAATTTAAAACCAATCAGCCTACGCAGTTGTGCCAACTTTTTTTCTATAAGCGTTTAGTATCTTAGGTACACTGGCAAGTATTTGCAGAAAAGATGTGGTGAAAAGAGGAAGGGGAACTGGACCAAAATGAAAAAGGGTTTCAAGTCTTGGCTAATAGGGGTTTAGGCTAGATAGGTGTGCTAGGTTCCTGCTACGTCAATGGTGCTCTTCAGGGAAAATGCAACCGTGTTTTGTGTTGTGCCAATGCTATCATCCAGGTGCCTGCTGGGTCAGGCATAGACATAAACACTCTTCCCAAGAGAGGCGTCTTAGCTTGTTGTGACATAAGTGATCTATTTTGTGAGATGTAGATGATGTAGTAGGGATATATATTAAAAACAACACACAAACTCCAGTATATAACTGTAAGATGAAACATAACAAAAAGAAAAGCAAAAAACAAAGCAAAACAGGGGGGGTTAGTTGGTAGATGGGAGGAATAATAAAAATAAGAAGTAGGAGAGAAGTTAAATTTTATATAACTGTAAGATGAAACATAACAAAAAGAAAAGCAAAAAACAAAGCAAAACAGGGGGGTTAGTTGGTAGATGGGAGGAATAATAAAAATAAGAAGTAGGAGAGAAGTTAAATTAAAAAAAAAATTCACCTGGAGTAGCTAAATGCTAAGTACAAAAAACAAATTGGCAGTTCTTTACTTCTAGCAGAGACTAAGTGGAATTATAAATTTGCATTTTCATAATAGTTTGTAAAATTTTTGAGAATAAGGACCATATAATATGATATATGATATATTATATGCACAAATTGTAGCAATTTTGTATTCTAGTTAATTTATTAGCAAAAGTAAAGTTTCACAAAACAACGTATTGTTTCTTAGAATTGAGAACTAATACCAGGATTTGAGGCGGGAATTTCTCTTAATTACTAAAAGACATATGGACTTGGAAATGTTTTACTTTCCATGTTGGCATTAATTTTTAAGAGCTGACACTAAGTCGCTAGGCTATTGTTTTGTTTTTTATCAAAATTCATTTTCAAATAATTCTATTTGCAAAATAATATGGAATAACTAATATGGGTTATCTCTGTCTTAAATATCTCGCTGAAGTGTAGTGGGCTTGAGGTCGGGCTACTGATAGAAGCAGTCAACTCTCATTGCTAAGATTCCTTAAATAATAGTAATAATAACTACTACAATAATGGCAACCACCAATCAAGCTCCTGCAATTTTGTACTCTAAGATTCTATTATATGTAATATGGATATAATAGTACTTGCCACATAAAGATGTTGTAATTATCATGAAATATACTATGGCAAATACTGTTATATCCATATTAGAGTTTAGGAAACTGAAGTTCAGAGATGTTATATGACTTTTCTGAGTTCCTACAGTTACCTAAGTGTTGTCCTATGGATTTGAATGTAAAAATTCATCTTCTTTCATCTCTTCTTCTATATCATCTGTCTCACATGACTTACAGATCAATCAATAAGAGAGACTTGTTATCTGGAAATAGGGTACCCACATTTTTTGCTGATATAATATCTATGGTCTATTTCTAGGGTCATAATCACAACATTCTAAGAGGAATCTTTTAAAAGATAATTATTGTTTCTAAATTATTCATTCTATATACATTAATACTCTAAGACTAAAGAAACTGACCAGTCCTTTAATATTTGTAGTAATGTAGTAATCTGTGTATTTGGTACAGGGCAAATAAAACAAGAGTTATTGTCTTATATATAAAAGCATAATTTACATGAATATTTTAAAATTTTTATAAGTTGATTTTCAGTGAATTATATTTACTTTAAAACAGTTTGGAAGTTTGAAATATGTATTTATTTGTACACAAGAGTAAATGTCAGACTGGAACACCATTTCGTTTGTTGATACTGCTAAAATGTACTATGTATTTTGTAAAAATCAATTTAATTATATGGTGAACATCATGAGAAAATCATATTTTGCAGAAACACTTTAAGACAATTATAGCTCAATTTTACTTCTCTAGAATGACAAATAGCAGAACTGTTCCCCTTCCCCCCTTGCCAATAACATCATAAAGTCAGAAAGGGCTGGGAGATTAGATTATAAATTCTAATATCTCTTGCAAAAGTAAAATTTTAATGCCATTACAAAAGAATGGCATTCAGCCCTCTGGTAATTATTAAATTAAGTCCTAAATGTTTTATAGCAAGTATGAACTTAGAATCTGCAGTATGAGAAACACTTGGAAGGATATCTATTCTAATGCTTCCTCAGCACCATCACCATTATCTGATGAAGGGATTGACCAACCTTGACTTGAATGCATCCAACTTGATAGAATTCACTACCTATTATGACATCCCATTCCAAGAATGTTCACTTCTAATTCTCAGAAAGTATTTCTTTGAACTGAACTCTTGAAAAAGGATATTCATCCACCCTCTGTGCTTAAACTAACAAACTATAATCATTTTTCCATATGGAAGTACTTTTGTTATTTGAAGAATTCTCAAATCTCTTTGCATCTTCTTACCCCAGATCCTTCAAATATTTCTCTTGATTGTGAGACTCTCACCATCCTGTTCCCTCTCCCCTAGAAGAGCTCTGCTTACTACCTGTCTCTGAAGGATGGAAAGTAGGGCAGTGTTATTGTTCACTACTCCTAGACTTTTATTCAGAAGATCGTCAGGGTGAAAAGATTTAACATGTATAATTTTCACTATTTTAGAGCAATTCAAAGGTCCATGACATGAAGTGATGAATGACTTTGCCAATTGAAAAATCTGAATTGCACAGTTGTAAGGCTGCTGCACAAATGCAAATCACTTCAGGGTAACAGTGAGTGAGTAAATCTAAACAGTCAGCATCCACAACTGCGTGGAGCTTTTTGATTCTATAATCCTCAATGTGCACATATATGGCAATTTGTGTTATAGAGTATGTTTGTGTGTGTATGTGTGTCAGTGAAAAGTGACCACAAAAATAAATAACTGTCAGTGCTATGGTAGGAGTAAAGTAACTCTAAAAAGTCTAAATGTTATGATGATATTCACAAGAAAATATTTCGATAATTCATTCTTTAAACTAACCTGACATAGGAGTCTACCACATATGTTCTATATAAATTTTTAAAAGGTAATTAAATGGGCCGGCCCCGTGGCGCACTGGATAGTGCGCCGCCTGGGAAGCG
>NW_007733686.1:61561-70907 GCF_000696425.1 Galeopterus variegatus | reverse complement strand
GTCAGTGATTATACTAAAATCATTGAATTATGCACTTTAAATGGGAGAATTATATGGTGTGGGAATCATATCACAAAAAAGCTGGGGGAAGGAAAAAAAAGGATAGAGGTCAATCTCTGGGCTGAAAGGGGAAGATCTCCAACTTGCATTTCTAAGTTCAAAAAAAGTGGTCAGAGTGAATGAAATCAGTCATGCAGAATGGAGGGATATTCCAAATCCTACTAACAAATACAATGTGGAACAACAGGTAGAGGAGGCTAAAGGGTTATGTCTCAGGGGAGGGATTTCTCACTCAACTTCATATCCTTTGGTCAAGCAAGCAAATATTAACCCCGCATGAGGTTGGAAAAGCTGTACAACAAGCAGGACTGGGGGTTCAGGCAAGGGCCTGAGCTCTCATGGAACTTCTGTTTCTGAGAACGTGTCTCTCCTCTTTCTGGAATCAAGTGTGGCTGATGAGAACTTTGTTGCTTGTTTGAGTATCCTTTTCCATGAAGACTTTTATTTTATTTTATTTTTTATTTTTTTTTTCCTTACAGGAAGATTTTAGAATCTTCTCTTTATCCTGAAAGATCTGAAATTTCACAAAAATACTTTGAAGAATGGATTTTTGTTTTTATTCTGTTTAGCTGTCTAGCAGCCTTTCAATCTAAACGCCTTTATCTTGTTTCTTTTATGCACTTCTCAATTCCATTTTCACTCATCTTTGCCTTACAGCACTCAATTTCATTTTACATTTTCAATCTTCATTTTTAAGTTTAAAATCTGAGAGATAGCTTCATGCCTATCTCTAATCACTACCACAATAACATTTTTAATTCCTGGCAGTCATATTTTTAATTTCTAAGAACTTGTTCGATTATTTTTTCTTTGTTCATAAAAGTCCATTCTTATTTTATGGCTACAAAACCTTTGACTCTGTATACATGGGTGACTATATTAATTGGCTTAGTTTACTTTAGGAGATGACAGTAAGCAGGGGCACTTAGGGTCAGAATTATAAGCCCTTTACTCTAGCAAGTTAAATTCACTAGAATCCGAACTATTTCTAGACAGATTGGCTCATATATTTTAGAGGGTGGCCCTCCAGTTTTCTTCTCGTGTTGTAAACTTCGAGCTCACTGTCACGCTACATTCATGGGGCCTTGGGTGGGATTGACATGTCACGGATATTATCAAATAACTACGCCACTCTTCTGCCTCCCTGCCAACTGTGTGTGGAGGCTTGGCTCTTCCTAGAGCCCCCAGTAACATTGCCTCAGATATTGCTTATTAGACAGATTCTCTGTTTATTCTTGCTTTTAGTTATTTCTGCTTTGTTTCATCTGTCACCACACACACATCTGCTTTTTGTCTTCCAGAATTGTATTAATAACTTCAGTCAACCATTGGCCCTCACTCCTATTTCCTTGCTATTGTGGTTTATTCACTTTTGTACACCTTTATTTTCATTTTCAATGGTATTTTTTTAAGAGCCTGGGGGCACATGAATGTTCTCAGGCTACCATCTTGAACCAAGAAAAATGTTAAATGGTATTTTTATAAACTAAATCCGTGAATACTAAAGCCATACCCAGAAGAGAAGCAGTGCAGTTAAGTAGACATACCTCCTGGAAGAGGTATATTTTTTAATGAAGTTGGCAAGAAAGCCAACTTTAGATCAAGAGGGCTTGATCTAAATCCCAACAAAACCAGATAAAGCCATGAGAAGTTGTAAGCTGTAAGGGAACACTAGACCATACAGGACGAGAGAGTCTATAGGGAAAAAAGGCTAAAAAAAAAAATGACATGGGGCTTCGAGTGCTAAATTTTCTTATAATATGGATAACAATGAGGCTCTGTGTAATCTTTGAAAGGAGGCTGACAGGAGGAATGCAATGTTTGGAGAACATTATCATACCAGTTATATAAGCAATAGACTTGATCAAAGACAGACTGAAGCAAGGCAGACTGCTTATGAGTTTGATGCAGTGCAGGAGTAAGGGTCTAAGAAAGCAGCACAGGACTGTAGCTGTGGGCACACAAAGTCAAGAGATGAGCAGCCTCACTCTGCAGATTTTCTGTTTCTGCTTGACTCAGCTCTATTAATTATATTTTACTTCCAAAAAAGAAACAATAATATAAAAACAACAGGATCAACAATATAACAGAAACAGGATCTGAAACAAAATGTCATTTCATCTGGGAAATCAGAGTTGGGGATAAAATAGGTGACTGTTACATTCTACTTTTCTGTACTTTAAAAATATCATAAAACAAAATCAAGTGGTAAAATAAAGATCAGGGCAGGCATAAGAATTTTAATTGGTACATGTTGTACCTATGACTCTGCAGCATTTTTAAATCTCAACTCTAACTTGTTAATAAAACTGACGATTGACTCAACCTGAGTCACAGACTCCTCATTTTCAAAATGATGTTGGTAGTAATAGTGCCAACCTCAGAATTCTCAGGAAAATAAGATGATGCATGGAAAACCAAGGTTGCATATTACCATTATGTAAGCCTTGCAACTTTTTAAAAAAAAAGATATGGAATTTTATAGATGCGGCATATCACAATCTATGCAAACTATTACTTAAAAATCAATAGTGTTTTGCCACACTCATTTGTATTAATGAAAAATAAAACTAAGAAAAACTACATTAGCCAAAATAATTCTAATTTTAAACATCATTCACTGAATCATGATTCTTATACCAATTAAACAAAAACATAGTCATTTGACCATGACTAAGTCTCCTTATTAATTTTGCAAATACAGTTTACTTATAGGATGAGCTATAGTTTTACATTTTATATACTTCCAAGTGATCTAAAATTATTTCTAAATCTGATTATATATAGTCACCAACATATGCTGCTGTCTACATAGCTAATTCTGCTATATAACATACTGCTTCAAGACTTTCTTGTATTACACATCAGTTTTGAGGAAAAAAGTTCCTTCTAGAGTTGAAAAGCTCTGAGTCAAAACCAAGAGTTCCAAAGTGATTCAGATGTAGGAGGTAATTGCCATAAAAATAAAGTACAATTTATTGTGATTTATTTTCATAATATTATTTCAACTTATATCTTGTGTCTAGGATATACATCACCAGAATACAACATTCATGCCTTTTCATTCCTTATTTATGTGAGTAACTATTTAGAACAATTACCAAAAAAAAAAAAAGCCTGATTTCCATGTCCTTGTTTTATGGCTGAGGAAAGCCTTGGAGTTGTTATTGTTTTCTGTGGTAAGTTGGAAGAAAGAAATGAATTTGTAAACTTTCTCTTACTCTATACTGTATGACAACATGGTACTCTCTTGAAGAGTTACCAAACCCTTGCAAGGGATATAAGTTAAGCTTTGCAGTCTCTAAAGTTCGGGGTGTTTTCTTTTCTTTTCTATTTTTTTTTTTCTCAGTTCAGAAATCATCAAGTTCTTTCAGATACAATCATAATCATCAAGTAAATATAAGTTAAGCTTTGCAGTCTCTAAAGTTCGGGGTGTTTTCTTTTCTTTTCTATTTTTTTTCTCAGTTCAGAAATCATCAAGTTCTTTCAGATACAATCATAATCATCAAGTAAGATATCACTATTAATTTAGTGGCAAAGAGAGTTCGGGGTTTAAAAAAATGTCATTCAACTGAATGCATTAGCCATAATTTTCTATTAAAATTTCCGAATTAAAGTAACAAATCAATAAGGGTCAAGTCTATTTAAGTTAACAAAATTAAATCTTTTAAAAGTGAAAGAATTTTTGCAAGGAAATTATTGGAAATGCTCTAACACATCTAGATTTCATTTTCTTTATTCCAGCAGCTCATACACATGAATACCAATGGAGACTAGTCAATAAATTCATTTCTTTGACAAAACAAGTGTTTAAAATGTGAATTGGGTATTTGTGAATAAGTGTGAATTGAGCATTTGTTAGTCAAGCTAGTTTGCAGTCTGATGGATAACTGAGGCTGTCTGATTGTGTCCTTTGTGTCGCAGGGCAGAGAAACAGTGCTTCATCTGAGGTGCTAGGTCTCAGCTAGTGTTGCTGTCTTTTGCTTATCACAGTCTTCGTGAATTGTTATGTAATTTATTTGATTTGGTGCCTGTTTGCTGTCTTATTTCAGTTTTATGCTCCATCATGAAAATGGGTGATAAACATATAATGAATTTGTTTAAGAATCACTGGGTTAATCCATGTGCCTGGTGATGGATTGCAATTTAGCAAACACTGGATTTGCTAATCGAATAGTGTATTATCTCAGTGATATTTAGGTTTTATAGCCATACACTTATAACCTTTGAAAAAACATTATTAAACATTCCTGTATAAAAAATAACTTTGTTACTTCAAGTATGCTGCTTTCTAGTCCAAATCTGTTTTTTTCATTAAAATTGCTTTTGTGAGTCAAATACTTAATAACTTGAGATTTCTCAACTGTGACTCTTGAGTTATACCAGAGCAAACTCTATCCAGCAGTAGTATACAGCATGTGAATCAACTATACTAACTACATCCTGCCACAAACATCAGACTTCCACAATCATGCCAATTTGTTTGCCCCTACAACTGTTGAAATGCTTGTGTTCTTCTAAATAAAGGGAAAAGTTAAAAAAAGGAAAAACAGAACAAAAACTTTCTGAAAAACAGCTTTATGTAAAATCTGTACAGAGCTTATGATGAAGAGGTGCTTTTCAACATTTCTCATCCAAAAGGCAGTGGTATCATATTAAAGTGAATGACAATAGTGCTATAAAATGGTTTCCACCTGCTATTAATTTTATCCTGGCCAGTCTGCAAACAAGCGTTGGTCCTATGGAACTTGCGGGAACCTTTCAAAACCTGATGCATACTTCAAATAAGAACAGCAACTCATCTTTTATGATGAAATATTGAGAATTATTCTTACCCATAATCTCTTTCTGGTTGTTTTTTGATCATGTAACTCTTTCACCAATAAGTGCACAAGAATAACAGTAACACAAATAATGCGTTATTTTCTTTTCTTTGATTTTAACTTTGGGAAGTAGGTATGATCATCCTATTTTATAATTAAGAAAGCCACCATTTTCAGAGAGGTTAGATGACTCCAAGAGAAAGAATGTTGTAGGGCCAAAATTTCCTCTCATTGCTGCATGCAACAATCCATGTGTTTTCCCCATGTAATAGCAAAGATTAAGATTTAATTTCTAATGCTGTATATATTTTTAGAATGAATTATAAATGTCCAGTATGATATCAACATTCTGAAGATTAACCTTGACAAATATAGGTATGTTTTATGGGAGTCACAGACACTACATTTGTAGAGTATAACGAGCCACTTTGCATTTATATGGCTCCAACACCATCAATGATGTAGCCTCAGCCACATCCTAATTCCCTTTTGTTGTTGTTGTTCTTCTTATTTTTTCCATTTCAACTACCTCCATGTAGTCCTTAAGATCTGGACACAGAGCAATTAAATTTAATCACTGGGTTTTGGTGGCAAAAATGAAACAGACAGGGTTTATACATTTGCAAATGCCCTCAGAAATCATAAAATGATATTTAAAAAGAACCGTCTCCCTGTTGATACAAAATTATTGAGAATATATTTTTTTCTGTCACTATCTGTTTAAAACAGGACACTCACATATATTCATATTACTTCTCTTTCCAAAATTCAAGTGCAATAATAACATGAATATGCTAAATCCCTTAGTTTATCTTTGGATAGATGCTTCAGAATTAGTTTTTTAATATCTTTAGACACACTTGATCATGTGGGAAGGAAAGGAAAAGAGATTAACTCTTAACTGAGTGCATGTACCAGACACTATGCTACTTACTTAACACCCACTATTTTACTTAATCCTTAAAACTATCCATCAGGAAAAATGCTAATATCCCCACTTTTATAAATGAAGAAACTTGAGTGTTGGCTGAATGACTGGTCCAAATTGGCAGAGCACTGAAACATGGTTTTGAACAGGACTGTATTCGAAGTTAGTGCTTTTCCATCTTGTAAGTATATTATTGAGTTATAGTGGTTAAAGAACTAATGGTGGTATTTTCTTTTTTTCCCCATTATACTAGAAGATACCTTTTTAAAGTATATATGTATAAGTTATATGATATATATAAATCATTTTCAATATGTGGTAAATATATTAGGAAGGATTCCTGTCACTCTTGCCAAAATTTAAACTGATAATTTCAGGATTGATACTTGTCAGATAACAGCAGTTTTTTTCCACTTAACATTAAATTCATTAATAACAATACCACAGAATTACTTCTGCCTAAAACCTCATGAAACAGGAACTAATCAAAACAAACACACTTAACAGCTAATGATGATTTTAATTTGCCTGTAAATGCCTCAAAGGCTAGTAATTAGAGAGCAGCTATATGCTTTTTGTTTTGCAAAATAAATTATCACTGCATGTTTTGCCACAATTTCATCTATTTAATTTTGCTAACAGTGTTCCCTGTGCAAAATTTTAAAATAAACCTAATGGCTAGATAACTTAAGTAACCATATTACAATTCATTTTGCTTAAAATAATGTTTCATGAAGATGTTTTGAACAATAAAACTGGCTGCAAATGTGCTATAAAATAGCAACAAGAAGAGCCAAAAGATAAACTCTTCTTAGCCCTTGATTGCATGGCACTACTCACTTTAGAATTAATGAAGGGTTATTTAGCCATAGGGATGTGAGTAATATATCATGATGGTATTAGGCTCTAAACAATGAAGGTTAACTTAAAATTGCGTATTTTCTCCAAACAGACCTGATCATCAGTATTTTCTCTTTAGCATTTAGATACATAGCTCCAAAACTGCAAAATCAGAGATCAATTGTATGGTTACCCTATCATACATATCCACGGCTGGTCTACAGGTTTCAACAAAAGAAATATGAGCAGGAGTTTGTCTTTCTAGAATTGCAGAAGGTGCCAACAACCAGTCAAGAAGACAAAACTAGTTTTCAGGAGAGTAACCACCAAAAGAGTGAGGGAAGGGTGCAATAATTATGAATCTAGAATGAGAAAAACAAAAGCATCCCTCAGTAGCATTGAGAGTGCACCGAAAGCTGAAAAAAGTTACATTTTGGAAATTTAACTGTAGTAGCTGCTATTTCTTCCCTACTCCACAATAAGAATAGTTGGATAGTTTTTTTTTTGTTGTTTGCTTAGATATAAATCATAGACACTCATTTGAAAGAATCAAGTAATATTATTTAAAGAAAAATAAATGCCCATTGGAATCGATGGTCTAATTCTGAATTATTTATTTGTCTGATATATTTATCTGTTCCTATACTAATATCGTGTTAATCAGAACATATAATACGTTCTGATATCTGGTAAGCAAGTTTCCTCGTAAATTTTTATCTTTATAATTTTATTATCTATTCTAAGATAATAAAATTATATTTATAAATTATATAAATTTATAAAATTATATTTTATAATTTTATATGCATATAGATTATATAAAATTGTATTTATAAGTTATATTTATAAACAAAATGTATAAAAATCAAATGTATAAAGTCAAATATATAAAATTATATTCATAAGTAATATTTATAAATCAAATGTATTTTCCATTTGTAATAATTTTAATAATTTTATAATCATTTGTTCTTTAATGGTTAGATAAAACTCTTCTCTGAAACTACTTCCCTACTGGTCTTTTTTCATGCTAACTTTAATTACCTTTCTAACTTCTAACACGGTAGTTAATCTACTCAAATTCTCCATTTGTTCTAACATCAGTTTTTATTCTTTGACAGTATATTGGCAGGCAAACATGCAATTTCTTCAGGTTTACAAATTTCTGCCTGTGAGATGTCTGTAGTCATCTCTAATGGTTCTAGATCTCCTTTCTCAGTTCTAGTCTCTCCTATTTCTGCTCTTTATTTTTTCCTTTATCAAGATTGCAAAGTTCTCAACTATTTTATTAGTCTTTTCTTCCCTGTTCTATATGAATACAGGCATTTTAAATCATATCATTCCCTAACACAATACTTACACTGTATCCATAAGTTTGTTGGGTTTTTTGTTTTGTTTTGGTTTTTGTTTGTTTGTTTGTTTTTAATTTAATTGACTGTTATTTTACTTCTCAAAATATATTGTACTTGATTTTCATGCCCCTTTACCCATTCCTCTCTAACCCCTCCTCTCCCTGTCCCCCCCAACACATCATATCTGTGCACTTGGCTTAAATAGTTCAAGGAATTTTTGTAGTTATTCTGTCTTCTTCCCCCCCCACCCTTTATTTTTTTGTTTATTAATTTATTAATTTTTAGCTCCCACAAATAAGTGAGAACATGTGGTATTTCTCTTTCTAGGCCTGACCTGTTTCACTTAATGTAATTTTCTCTAAGTCCATCCATGTTGTTGCAAATGGAAGTATTTCATTCTTTTTTATAGCATAGTAGTATTCCATTGTGTAGATGTACCACAGTTTCCTTATCCACTCAGATGATGGACATTTAGGCTGGTTCCAACTCTTGGCTATTGTATATAGAGCTGCAATAAACATTGGAGTACAAATATCCCTTCAGCATGTCAGCATGATGATTTCCACTCTTCTTGCAGTAGAATCGCTGGGTCATATGGTAGATCTATCTGTAATTGTTTTAGGAACCTCCATATCACGTTCTATAAAGGCTGCATGATTTTGCAGTCCTATCAATAGTGGTTGAGGTTTTCTCCTCAAACTCTCCAGCACTTATTGATCTCAGTCTTTTGGATGTTAGCCATCCTAACTGGAGTGAGGTGGTATCTCAGTGTGGTTTTGATTTGCATTTCTCAGATGTTGAGTGATATTGAGCACTCTTTCATGTGTTTGTTGGCCATTCATATATCTTCCTTTGAGAAATGCCTGTTCAGCTCCTTTGCCCATTTTTTAATTGGGTTATTTGTTTTTTTATTGTAAAGTTGTTTGAGTTCCTTATATATTCTGGATATTAATCCTTTGTCAGATGTATATTTTGCAAATATTTTCTCCCACTCTGTTGGGTTTTTTTGTTTACTCTCTTGATTATTTCTTTTGCTGTGTAGAAGCTTTTTAGTTTGATATAATCCCATTTGTTTATTTCACCTTTAGTTGCCTGTGCTTTTTGGGTCCTATTCATGAATTCTGTACCCACTCCTACTTACTGGAGTGTCTCCCCTATGTTTTCTTTAAGGAGTTTTATTGTTTCAGCATGTATATTTAATTCATTAATCCATTTTTGCCCTAGCCTTATTCCTTTTGGTGGGCGAGCGAATGGCCCGGATTACTCTTTCCCTCTGGTCCCCTTTGGAAGGAGACGGGGGAAGAGAGCCATGAAGAGAGGTGAGCACAGCCGCCGGCCCCAAC
>NW_007733686.1:53240-61278 GCF_000696425.1 Galeopterus variegatus | reverse complement strand
AAGCACTTGCTTTTAAAGGCAAATGGGGAAGGGAGGTTTTTTACATAATCCTATCAGCTTAAAGGTCAAAGGCATGCATCCTGTCTCAATGCCTAGCTATTGCAATCACTCAGTGTTCACGAGCACGGAAGCACGTATTTGGCCAATAAGGGCTAAGGCAAGGTTCCCGCAGACACTCCCACCCTACTTCCTGCCGGCGCCGTCTTAGGCTGCCACGTTAATACGCCCTTGTGGGCCCATAATGGCGCTGCTTGTAATGTCACTTAAGGTGACGTTAGTTTTTAAGGCCCAACACATTTTGAGTTGATTTTGGTATATGGTGAAAGATACAGGTCTAGTTTCATTTTCCTACATATGATTATCCAGTTTTCCCAGTACCACTTGTTGAAGAGGCAATCTCATCCCCAGTATGTAGCTTTGCTGCCTTTGTCAAAGATCAGATGGCTGTAGGTTTGTGGATTGATTTCTGGGTTCTCTATTCTATTACATTGTTCTGTGTGTCTATTTTTATGCAAGTACCATGCTGTTTTTGTTATTATAGTTTTGTAATATAATTTAAAGTCAGGTAGGGTTATGCCTTCGGCTTTATTTTTATTTATTTATTTATTTGCTCAGGATTGCTTTGGCTATGGGCAGTCTTTTGTTGTTGAATATAAATGTCTGGATAGCTTTTTCCATCTCAGAAAAAAATATCATTTGTATTTTGATGGAGATTGCATTGAATTTATATATCACTTTGGGTAATATGGACATTTTACAATTCTTCTAATCCAAGAGCATGGGATATCTTTCCAACTTCTTGTATCCTCTTTAATTTTTCTCAACAGTGGTTTGTAGTTATCTTTGTAGAGATTTTTCACATCCTTGGTCAGCTTTATTCCTAAATGTTTTATTTTTTTTGATGGCTATTGTAAATGAGCTTGCTTTCTTAATTTCTTTTTCTGGATGTTCACTGATGGAGTATAGAAATGCTACCGATTTTTGTTTGTTGATTTTGTAACCTGAAACTTTGCTGAAATCATTTATCAACTCTAGGAGTTTTCTTATAGAAGCTTTAGGCTGTTCAATATATAGGATCATATCATCCGCAAAAAGGGAAACCTATACTTCATCCTTTCCAATCTGGATGCCCTGTTTTTCCTTCTCTTCTTTGATTGCTCTGGCTAGTACTTCCAACACTATGTTGAATAGGAGTGGTGAGAGTTGGCATCCTTGTGTTGTTCCTGTTTTTAAGGGAAAAGCTTTCAGCTTTTTCCTCTTCAGGATGATATTGGCATTGGGCTTATCATATATGTCTTTAATTATGTTGAGATACTTTCTGTCTGTGCCTAACTTGTAGAGAGTCTTTATCATGAAAGGTTGTTGAATTTTGTCAAATGCTATTTCAGCATCAATAGAGATGAACATGTGGTTTTTGTCTTTGCTTTTATTAACGTGGTGTATCACATTTATTGATTTGCATATGNATTAATCCTTTGTCAGATGTATATTTTGCAAATATTTTCTCCCACTCTGTTGGTTTTTTTTGTTTACTCTCTTGATTATTTCTTTTGCTGTGTAGAAGCTTTTTAGTTTGATATAATCTCATTTGTTTATTTCACCTTTAGTTGCCTGTGCTTTTTGGGTCCTATTCATGAATTCTGTACCCACTCCTACTTACTGGAGTGTTTCCCCTATGTTTTCTTTAAGGAGTTTTATTGTTTCAGCATGTATATTTAATTCATTAATCCATTTGCATATGTTGAACCAATCTTGCATCCCTGGGATGGATCCCACTTGATCGTGGTGTATAATTTTCTGTATGTGTTGCTGTATCCAGCTAGCTGGTATTTTATTAAGGATTTTTGCATCTATGTTCATCAAGGATATTAGCCTGTAGTTTTCTATTTTTGATGCATCTTTCTCTGGTTTTGGTATCAGGGTGATATTTGCCTCATAGAATGATTTGGGAGAATAGCCTCTGTTTCAGTCTTTTGGAACAGTTTGTAGAGAATTGGTATCAGTTCCTCTTTGAAGGTTTGGTAGAATTCTGCAGTGAACTCATCTGGTCCTGGGCTTTTCTTTGTTGGGAATCTTCTGATAACAGCTTCAATCTCTTTTATTGTTATTGGTCTGTTCAGATTTTCTATATCTTCTTGGCTCAGTTTTGGTAATTTGTATGCATCCAGAAATTTATCCATTTCCTCCAGATTTTCAAATTTGTTGGCATAAGATGTTTATAGTAGTCTCTAATGATTCCTTGTATTTCTGAGGTATCAGTTGTAATATCACCTTTTTCATTTCTAATTTTTGTTATTTGGGTCTTCTCTCTTCTTTTCTTAGTTAGTCTTGCTATAAAGGTTTGTCAATTTTATTAAACCTTTCAGAAAACCAACTTTTTGTTACATTGATCTTTTGTGTTGTTTTTCATGTTACTATTTCATTTAGTTCTGCTCTGATCTTAATTATTTCTTTCCATCTACTAACTTTAGGTTTGGATTGTTCTTGTTTTTCTAGATCTTTAAGGTAAAGTGTTAGGTTATTTATTTGCCATCTTTCCATTCTTCTGAAGTAAGCATTAATGCAATAAATTTCTCCCTTAAGACTACTTTTGCAGTATCCCACAAGTTTTGGTATGATGTATCATTATTTTCATTAGTTTCAAGAAATTTTTTGATTTCCTGTTTAATTTTTTCTTGGACCCACATGTCATTAAGTAGAATGTTGTTTAATTTCCATGAGTTTGTATAGTTTTCAGAGTTTCATTTATTATTGATTTCTAATTTTAATCCACTGTGATCAGAAAAAATACATGGAATAAATCCATTTTTTCTGAATTTGTTAAGGCTTGATTTGTGACCTAACACGTGGTCTATTCTGGAGAATGTTCCATGTGCTGATGAGAAGAATGAATATTCTGAGGTTGTTGGGTGGAATGTTTTGTAGATATCTGCCAAATCCAATTGGTCTAAAGTATTGTTCAGATCTTGTGTTTCTCTTTTGATTTTTTTGCCTAGATTATCTGTTCAATGATGAGTGTGGGGTGTTCAGGTCCCCCACTATTATGGTATTAGTGTCTATTTCTTTCTTTAGATCTAATAGTGTTTTCTTTGTAAATCTGGCTGCTCCAACATTAGGTTTGTATATATTTATGATTGTTATGTCTTCTTGATGGATAGATCCTTTTATCATTATATGTTGGCCATCTTTATCTCTTTTAGTGGTTTTTGCTTTAAAGTCTATTTTATCTGATATAAGAATAGCTACTCCAGCTTGTTTTTTTTATTTCTACTTGCATGATATAGCTTTTTCCATCCTTTCACTCTTAGTCTGTATGTGTCTTTACAGGTCAAGTTAGTCTCTTGGAGACAGCATATTGTTGGGTCCATCTTTTTAATCCATTTTGTCACTCTGTGTCCTTTGAATTGGGAATTTAGTCCCTTTACATTCAGAGATATTATTGAAAGGTATTGATTTACTCATAGTGTTATACTGATTTTTGTTTAAATGTCTTAAGTATCTTTTGTTCCTTTGTTTGAAATTTTCTGTTTGTCTTCTGTATTTGTTGGTTTCTTGGGGTGATAGACAAACTAATTTTTTCTCTTTTGTTAGCATTTTTGTTTTGCTGGTAGGTATTGTTCTTTCTTGTGTATTCATGGTAGTGATGGTTGTTTTTGTGCTATCAAACCCAGTACTTCCTTGAGAATTTCTCATAGTGAAATTTCATGTGGTAGTGAACTCCCACAGTTATTTTTTGTCTGAGAAATATATTATTTGTCCTTCATTTCAGAAGGATAGCCTTGGTGTGTCAAGTATTCTTGGCTGGCAATTTTTGTCCCTTAGGGTTTTGAATATATCATCCCATTCTTTTCTGGCTTTTAGAGTTTCTGATGAAAAGTCTGATGTTATTCTGATTGGGGCTCCCTTATAGGTGACTTGCCACTTCTCTCTTGTAGCTTTTAAGATTCTCTCTTTGTCTTTGAATTTTGTCAGTTTAATTATCACAGGCCTTGGAGAGGACCTTTTTGGGTTGAATTTGTTTAGTGATCTTTGGGCTTCCTGAATCTGGGGATCCGTGACTTTCCCTATACCTGGGAAGTTTTCTATTATCTCACTGAAAATGTTTTCAATGCCATTTCCTATTTCCTCCCCTTCTGGAATACCCATGATTCAGATATTTGAGCACTTAAGGTTGTCAGTTGTCTTTCTTAAATTTTCTTCAGTTTTTTTTTTTTTATTCTTTTTTTCTGATCTGACTGTGATAATTCAAACGGCCTGTTTTCAAGGTCAGAAATTCTCTTTTCTGCTTGTTCAAGTCTGCTGGTTAAACTCTCTGTTGTGTTTTTTTATTTCATTGAAGGAATCCTTCAGCTCCACAAGCTCAGGAACATTCTTTTTCAAGGCATTGATTTCTTTGTACATTTCCTCTTTCAGATCCTGTATGTTTTTTCTCATTTCATTGTGTTGTTTCACTGAGTTTTCCTGTATCTCATTTAGTTTCCTTAGAATAGTTACTCTAAATTCCTTGTCTGTCATTTCAAAGACTTCCTGTTCTATAGGATCTAGCACTTGAAAGTTATTAATTTCCTTTGGTGGTGATGTACTTTCTTGATTTTTTCATATTTCTGGTTTCTTTCCTTTGGTGTTTTGTCATTGTGGCTGAGGGTATCACAGTTCAGTCATTTCACCCTGATGTCTGGCTTGGATCCTGAAGGGATTGCCACTTCTGGGCAGCAGAAACTACCCCAGGCTGGAAGTCCCACCCTTCCTGCCTTCTCCAGCGTGGTTGGCTCCAGGTGTGGGAACCCTGAGGCTAAGTCTCTCCTGGCAGTGGGACTGGCCTGGACTGCCCCGCCTGCCCTCTCTGGTGTGGCTGGCTCAGAGTGTGGGTGTTCAGAGCCTCTTAAGTCACTCTTGGAGGCAGGGACTGGCCTTGGCCAGAAGTCCCACTCTGGGGCTTGGGACCCTGGAGCCTCTCAGGTCGCCCAGGGAGATGGAACGGCCTGGCCCCAAAGTCACGCCCCGCCTTCCTTCACCAGCTTGTCTGGCTTGGGCCTTAGGAGCCCGGAGCCTCTCAGGTTGTTCATGGAGATGTGACAGCCTACACCAGAAGTCCTGCCCTTGCCCTGTCTATCTTCTCTGGCTGGCAGGCTGGGGGCGTGTGGGCCCAGATGCTCTAAAGTCTCTGTACAAAATGCGGAGCAACCTGAACTGGGGTCCTGTGGTGGGCGGCTGCTGTCCATTTCAGCACAGATTTCGGGTCCTCTGTCACTGTTCCTGAAAAGCTGCAAATTGATCACTCTGTGGGAGAGAGTGACACCAGGAACCTACTACTCCACCATCTTGACCCCTTAAGTTTTTTTTTTTTTATCAAAGTATTCTATCTATTGTTTTATAGGTAATAAATATTTTTTCATTTCTTGTTCAATCTAAAAAAAGTTTTTGATTTTAAAGTGTTTAATATATTTCAATCACTTTTATTTTTAAAATTTCTATATTATGACAATATGCATTTAAACAGTAATTTAAAAATATGTTGTCAAGTTCATATTTTTTAAAACCACTTCATCTTAAACTATTACATACAGAAAGCTGTACATATTTAAGGTATGCATATTGAGGAGTTTGGAGGTAGTATAAACTTGTAAAACTATCACCATCATCAAGGCCATGAACATATTCATCACCTCTACAAAGTTTCTTCCTGTCCTCTTATTATTATTGTGTGTGTGACCAGAGCTCTTAACATAAAATCTACCCTCACAGCAAATTTTAAGTATATGGTATAGTATCGTTAGCTATAAAAAATGTGCTGTATCAGTATGTTTAAAAAAATGTATGAGAGCCAATCCTTCCATCTACTCTATGTGGATATTTCTGCGTATTTGCCTTTTGTTATCATTCTAGTCTAAAATGCAATATTGTGTAATTTCCAGGCACAGACTTTTTATTTGCTGAACAAAATTTTCTTGCAATGTGAATATTTTTTAATAATGTCTTTCTTATATCTATTCAGCTTTCTCTTTCTGGAACACTTTTTCTTACATTAGACCTCCTAGATCCACCTCCAAGATTTTTCTTTTTTTCTGAATAATTTCTCTCTATTATTTTGCTCTGTAATTTGAGATATTTCTTGCACTTGATTTTTTTAAGCCAGTAATTCATCAGAGACCAACCTTTATTTCAATTTATAAACTAAAATTTTTAATTCGAAATTCATTGTTTTCAGCTCTAAAAAGTCTTTTCAGAGCTCCATTCGATCTCCTTAAGTGTTCTTCCTTTATTTGTGTCTCTGTCCTTGCTCTAGCTCCTTCAGAAGTTCAGTTTCATTAAGTGTGATTTATGATTCTTTAACCTGCTCCCCCTCTCAATCAGGCTGCTTGGGATCCTAACAAAAGAAAACTAAGAACTTGTCACTGACTGACTGCACTACAAGAAATGCTAAAGAAGTTCTTCAAGATGATATGAAATTATACCAGTTCCACAGAAAAGGATGAAGAGAGGCTGCTTGGGATCCTAACAAAAGAAAACTAAGAACTTGTCACTGACTGACTGCACTACAAAAAATGCTAAAGAAGTTCTTCAAGATGATATGAAATTATACCAGTTCCACAGAAAAGGATGAAGAGCATCAAAAGTGGTAACAACAAATATAAAAGCAGGAAGCAATTTTTTTCTTCCTGCTCTTTTTCTCTTCAATTTCTTTATAAATCATATAAATGGTTCAAGCCAAAATTATAACATTATCTTGTATTGTCAAACAATTTTCTAGATTTAGGCCAGGAAGGTTACTAAACAAATGAATAAACAAAAAACAGCAGCTGCTGTTGGGGCAGGGGTGGGGATGAGAATCCAGAGATGTTAAAGTAAACTATCTTAAATGTTCAGTTTTTAACCAAAAATTACTAGGTACACACAAAAGACAGAAAAGTGTAAGCCATCCTGAGGGAGAAATAAAAGCAGATACAGGTGTATCAGACAAAAACTTCAGAGCAGCTATTATAAATATGTCCAAAGAAGTAAAGAAAAGCCATATTTAAAGAGTTAAAGGCAAGCATGACAACAATGAATTAACAAATATAAATTCTGAAAAATGACATAGAAATTACCAAAAGGATTAAAGAAAACAACAGAAACTGAGAGATTTATAGGATAACATAAAGCATACCAACAAATATTAAATGGGAGTCAAAAACAAAAGACTACATTCTATATCATTCCATTGATATGAAATTATAAACAGAGAAAATATAGTATGATGTAAAGCACATTGATTGTTGCCTGGGACCCGGGACTCATGGGGGCAGATCAACTGTAAATAGTCACAACCAAACAGTCAGTGACAAGACTAGTGCCCTATTTAGTTGTATGCAGCTCAGCAGAGATCAAGCTGTAAATTTAATAGGACTTCAGTGAAATTTAGAGGGATACCAAAAGGAAAATGGAACAAAGAAAATAACAACAGTCAAGGCCCAATCCTCAAATTGATTCTGGTCCAACTCCTTGCTTTACCATGGCCTGCCCCAGTGGAAGCATCTCAGTGCCTTGGAGTCTGAGTAAAAACCAACCCCTGTCTTACAAGGAGAGAAGATTGTTTACTTGCTAGGCTAAGGACCACCTTTCCTGCCACCTGACTGCAATGTTCCTTAGATAAACCACAGCTCTTTCCACAACAATATGGCCTAGCTCCTTGTTAAATAAGATAGCCATACAATGGTCTAATGCTCTTTTGTTTCCAAACCTTTGGGTTTTTCAGTGTCAGGTAATATCATATGTAAGACATCAATATCCTGGGCCACACTGTGCTGCCTATGCTAATCCATTTTCTTTTTAGTCCCCCTTTACCAAGAGTTTTAAATTCTCAGGGTTCCATTTCCAGCCACAGTTGCCATGTTGTTTGAGGGGTAAATGGGACCATAGGGACAATATTTGTGAAAGTTTTGTCACCATGCCTGGCACAGAAATATGTGGACCACATGTTGTATTTTTCTTAACTTTTTTACCCCCTGAAAGAAATATTTGATTTTATCAATAGGTTGTGAAATGTTTTAATCAGGAG
>NW_007733686.1:49467-53071 GCF_000696425.1 Galeopterus variegatus | reverse complement strand
TGGGTTTTTCAGTGTCAGGTAATATCATATGTAAGACATCAATATCCTGGGCCACACTGTGCTGCCTATGCTAATCCATTTTCTTTTTAGTCCCCCTTTACCAAGAGTTTTAAATTCTCAGGGTTCCATTTCCAGCCACAGTTGCCATGTTGTTTGAGGGGTAAATGGGACCATAGGGACAATATCTGTGAAGGTTTTGTCACCATGCCTGGCACAGAAATATGTGGACCACATGTTATATTTTTCTTAACTGTTTTACCCCCTGAAAGAAATATTTGATTTTATCAATAGGTTGTGAAATGTTTTAATCAGGAGTATACTCAAGTGAAATTGTAGAGGGCACGACTAATGAGTAGGAAACCACTCACTTCAGATGTAGTAGAGGAAGGGGTTGAAACGGATAAAGCTATAGACATGCAGGACAAAAGGGAAGCTACATATCCATGTTAACTTTTTTTTGAACGTGATTACATAGATAATAGAGAGGTAGGAAAGATCTTTAAGATACTGGGAAAGCAATCAGAACTGTATTATAAGGGCATGCCTCTAGATTGATCTATGAAAGATACGCAGATTGAGTGATTACATAGATAATAGAGAGGTAGGAGAGATCTTTAAGATACTGGGAAGGCAATCAGAACTGTATTATAAGGGCATGCCTCTAGATTGATCTATGAAAGATACGCAGATTGGAACTGGGGTAGGGAGAAGTTAGAATTTAATTGCCTAGGTAATAAATACTTAAAGCCTGATTTGTGGTAATAGAAATAGTGATGATAATGGCCTTCTGAATAGTTAGCTTTATTGAATTCTTGCTCTGGGCCCCAAGGCCAAGTACCACTCCAAGCATTCATTTAATCTGCACAACACTAAGTACACTGGGTACTACTACTATCCTCATTTGGCAAAAGTTAAGTAACTTGCCTAAATTTGCAAGTAAAAGAGTGGCCAGGCCTGATTAAAATCCAGGCTGTCTAACCCTCATCCTTACGTTTGTGAACACTACACTAGGTAAAATATTGTGAAGAGAGAAATCCAGGCATTTCTATTCTGGAGGAAATTGAATTAAGCCCTTTGGACTTTAATTCTTCTTACAATTATGGCTTATTCTCCTACTCTTAGCCAGAGCTTATACATCTCATAGTATGGATCCTGTAAATTTTCTCTCTGCTGTAACAGTACTTCGAGCACATGACATGTCATATCTCTTTTTAAATGTTCTGATTTCACTTAATGTGGCTGAGTCCCCGTACTCATCAGAATTTGTGAAAACTTCAATATCAGCCGTTATTGGAGCTCCCTGTCCTCCACTACATAGTGGAAGGCCCAGGAAACAAGAAAAAGGAACCTATTTCCTGATCCACAGTAGACTCCTTTAGCCAGCCTCTGTCGCTGCCACCCACGGCTCACCATCTATCAGGTGCTATTTTAATGCACACTGAAGCCAGCATCGACTTTCAGTGCCACTAAAGCACCCAGGGCGGAAGCATGTAGATGGAACACGCATCTTTCTATGTGCCCACGCCCTATTCCCATATGAGTTTTACTTCTAGGCTCCTGTATTGGAGAGGAAACTAGTATTCTCCCACAGGCCTTAAGCCAACTGTTAACACTTCGGTCAGCGAGGGCAGATGTGCCTCACTGACGTGCTTTGTTGCATCGATAAAGTACTGACCCATGTGTTAGAAATTGCCAGCAATTAAAAATATGGATATTTCTATAAAATCTGGGGCCCAAATTTAGAGCTAGCAAAACTAGACTGAGGTTTCAGTGGTTTTCATTCTTGCATGTGGGCTCCCACAGCCTGCACTGCCCACATTATTGCTCTGACACTGAAGGCACGGGTCAGACCCTGATGATATTTAGTGTATCTGCAGGCCATGTGACCCAGAGTGAAGCTCAGATTGCTAGGATATGAAGCCTCTCACTACTCTTTTGAGAAAATACCTCTCATTCTTTGTAATCAGCCTGCAACTAAGAAAACATGAGCGCATTTATTTTCTCATTCACGTTATTCCACCATATTCACTTTTTAATAGAATATGGTGCTTTGCTGTGATGTTTTGTCATCTCAACCACGGATTTTTATACCAAGAAGCTAAAGCAATGAGATGTTACTTACAACACCCCAGTGAGTACTACATCATTCGGTAAGACAAAAGTGCTGCCCATCAATTTGACTGTGAACTCTAGTCAGGAAGACTAGCCAGATGGGCATTGGTTCAGAGCAGTCAGACAGATAATAATGTGATCAACTCTTTAGATTTAAGTAGAATCAGGCTTATTCTGGCGAACCTGATATGTCCATATACTCAAAGAATATTTGTCATAGAGTAGACTCCTACCAGTCTCTAAATTGGTCATGCTAGTTCCAGCAAATCTTGAAAAAACATCTGAAATGTGTTTTCAGATAGGGAACTTATATTTCTAATTCAGTAATTGGCATGAAAGAAAAGTAATTGAGAGGGAATGAAAGAAGAGTGAAGAAACCAGGGGGACAGGGTGGGGAGAGCAATTTGGTGTGGTGGTGGTCACGCTCTCTGCAAGGACCCCAGTCCCTGACTCCTATAGCAGAGTGACTGTTACTTTGTTATGCTGATGCTGCTTTCTGATAATCTTAGAGCTAATTACATTGAGTTTACCCTGTTTTTAGTGTATTTTAAAAGTGAAATCCAATAAAATTTCAATATCGATCTTTTAAGAGATCTTAAGTATACCAACACTAGCATTAGCTTTCTTTAAAAATGTCACGTTTCTCAACTCATTATGTTATAAAACAGCAACAAATTTTTTTTTTCCTTTTTGTCTTTTTTCGTGACCGGCAACGGATCGCAACCCTCAGTGTCGCGCCCGTACCGGACTGGGACCGGCAACGGGATCGCAACCCTCGGTGTTGTGCCCGCACCTCACTCAGCCAGTAAGCGGCCGGTCTGTATGTGAGATCCGAACCCTCGGTGGGAGCGCTGCCGCGCTCCCAAGCGGCGCAGTGTAGCAGTGCACCACCGGGCCGGCCCCAACAAATTTAAATAAGATAATGATGCCCATCGTGATTTATAGTACCTATGTTGATGGTTCTGAACTTACCCTTGGTGACTTTGAAAATAAAATATTTTCTTCACCCTCACAACAATGGAATTGCATTTTAGTATTCATTTCTGGAGAAAATATGTGATGACAAAAAGCCATTATAAGTTAAGGAATATTTAAAATTTTCGTAGTTTGTAATTATGTATCATGTCATTAGTCAAATACATTTCAAAATGAGTCCTCAGACACTGATTGGTGTACACAAGCACTTTTAGAACTCTTGTGATAATTTTGTGACATCCTCCCTTTTACCAAGAGTCCATAAGTTGTACATTGGTAACCACTGATTTACAGAAAGCGTACTTTGAGAATTTAGCTGCATAAATAAGGTTTTTTTATCCACATCGAAGCATGTGTGTATTTGAGTGTAACCCTATTACAAACACAACTCTTAAGATAACCATTCAAGGAAGCTAGTCCTTTACTTGTCAGCTTGGAGCAAATCCACCAAAGACTCCCTTCTTGACATATTTCCAATCTGACACAGTAGACTCCTTTAGCCAGCCTCTATCGCTGC
>NW_007733686.1:45393-48553 GCF_000696425.1 Galeopterus variegatus | reverse complement strand
AAGAGTCCATAAGTTGTACATTGGTAACCACTTATTTACACAAAGCATACTTTGAGAATTTAGCTGCATAAATAAGGTTTTTTTTCTCCACATCGAAGCATGTGTGTATTTGAGTGTAACCCTATTACAAACACAACTCTTAAGATAACCATTCAAGGAAGCTAGTCCTTTACTTGTCAGCTTGGAGCAAATCTACCAAAGACTCCCTTCTTGACATATTTCCAATCTGAAAAGATTGTGAGTAGAGTTGCTTTAATTCAGCCTGCCGTGAAGCTCACTACTCTAAATCAAAGAGATGCATGGCCAGAGATCGCAGATGAGAAAAAAATTACGTACTTTGTAAAGGCATGCTAGATAAAAATCTATCATATCCGTGTGACAAATCTACCATTACAATTTGTAGGTACTAAAAGCAGGAAACAAAAATAAAATGTCACTCTTTCTAACAGCATCAGGAATGCATCTGTAAAAGTCTCTTGTATCAAAGAGAGGCAGTGGCTGTACCTCTAGAATATTCCTGCCATACAAACTGACACTAAGAACATCTCTGCGTGTGTATTTTACTCGCTCTGATTTTTACCTGAGACATTTTACTTTCAGGATTTTAAAACTAAATTGTATCCTCTTTATTGCATATTCACAACATTTTGCCTTAGTATGGAATTATTATTTTGAATATAGATCTGGAATAAAAATTTTTTAGTAGTGCACAGTATCTGAGTTTCCTTAAAATTGATAAGGATATGACTCTATTGAGAAGATCTATTTGATATTTAGATTTATTTTAATTTATGTACTAATAGTACAGTATAGAATTAGTAGAATTCACTGTTTTGGTGTACAGTTCTATGAATTTTTTTTTTCTTTTATTCCTTTTTGTCTTTTTTTTTTTTCGTGACCGGCAACTGATCGCAACCCTCAGTGTCGTGCCCGTACCGGACCGGGACCTTTGATGAGGTATATGTTCAGATTTTTGCCCATTATTCAAGTAGGTTCTTTGCTTTCTTATTGTTGAATTTTTAGAGCATTTTAAAGTATATTCTGTATGTAAGCCTTTTGTAAAACATAAGATTTACAAATATTTTCTTCTGGTCTGTCAGTGAGTTGACTTTTGATTCTTCTAACAAAGTGTTTTTTTAAAAAAGTGTTCTTAGCAAAGCAGAAGTATTTAATTTTTGATAAAGTCCAATTTATCTTCTTTGTGGTATGGACTTAGATATTGTTTCTATGAACTTCGGCCTATCTCAAGTTTCCAAGGATTTTCTCCTGTGTTCTTCTGTGAGTTTTATATATTCTTTACATTTAGGTCAATTATCAATTTTGATTCAATTTGTATATGCATACACACACACTCTTCCTATGTAGGATGGTACTTCAAAAAGTTTTTCATTTCTCCCTTGAATTGCCCTTTAGACCTTTGTCAAAAAAAATCAATTGACCATATTTATGTAGGTTTATTTTTAGGTTCTCTGTTACATTCTACTGATTTAAGTGACTGTTCTTTTTCCAACACTGCTGCTTGATGATTACTGGAGCTTTATAGTAAGTCTCAAATTTCAATAGTAGGACTTTGTTCTTCCGACTTTATTCTTTTTCAAAATTGTTTTGACTGTTCTAGGTCCCTTGCCTTTTCATATAAATCATGGAGTCAGTTTGCTTATAACTGTATAATTCCTGCTAGGATTTTTATTTGAATTGTGTTAATTTGGGGAGAATTTTGATATTAACTGCATTGACTATTCCAATTAATGAACACAGAATGTCTTTCCATCAATTTAAGGCTTTGATTTCTTTCATCAGTATTTTGCAGTTTCACCATACAAATTCCACACATATTTTGCTAGATTTCTACTTAAGTATTCCCGCCCTCCCTTGCTTTTCTTGAGGAGCTATTGTAAAAGACACTTCTTTAAAAATTAGTTTATGGAAATACAATTGACTTTTAAAAAATTGGCCTTGTGTCTAGCAACTTTTTCTAAACACTCTTCTTAGTTCAGGGCAGTTTGTTTTGTTGTTTCCGTTGTTTTTTTGTGTTTTGGGTTTTTGGGGGTTTTTTTGGTAGATTTATAAGGATTTGCTGTATCGGCAATCATGTTGTCTACAAATAGGGATAGATTTATTTCTTCTTTCCCAATCTGTATGGCAGTTATTTCTTTTTCTTGCCTATTGCATTGAAAAAAACTTCTAGTAAGATGTTGAATAGGAGCTGTGGAAGTGAACATTCTTGACTGTATTTTTGATTTCTTAAGTCTTTCATTATGAAGTCTAATGTTACCTGCAGATTTTCTTTAGATGTCCTTTTTCAGACTGAGAATGTCCCCTTCTATTTCTAGTTTGTTGAGAGTTGATATCTTGAAGGGAAGTTGAGTTTTGCCTAATATCTTTTCTACATCTATTGATGTTCATGTACTTGTTCTGTTAGGTTCTTATTTAGTCTGTTAATAATAGTGAACTGCACTGATTGATCTTCAGATATTGAACCTACCCTAGCAGCTTGATGGAAGATGTAAAGAATCTGTTAAATAAACTTCACACTTTGCAAATATCAACTTTCTGTAAAATCTGATAGTAGAAAACCAATGCAATTCAGCAAATGTATTTCTATGTAGTTAAGATGATAAGGTTTACATGTACAGGTCTCCTCATGATAAATTTCATAGATATTTGGCATAATCTATAGTGGTTATAATCTGTTGTGCCAAATCTTGTCCAAAATGTTTTTAGCTTGGTCTATAAAATATTTTTTAAAAGTTGACTTTGTGTCTGGCATTTAAACTTTAGATTTCAATTTAATTTCTGGATTTCTGGCTTCCCTTGGAAGCTCTCACAACATTAGACCTTATTGCTGCATGACACCGTCAGCTGAGGTCAAATAGCAACTATTCCTATTTCACAAGGACCATGTGGGTTCTATTTTACACTAGTACCCAACATTCCCTGAGCTCTTTTAATCACTTACAATACTTGTCTTATGGCTATAGGCTCTGGAGTTTGCAACCATTGATCTAGAGAACTGGGTAGACTGTTACTAGTATCTTTGTAATCCAAAATAAGTAGAATCTACATAGTAAAATATTATTTGGTCTAATCAAATGTCTACTTTAAAAAATGAATATGTGCTATGAAAATTAGCAATTCTAAATATTTCAAAAGCAAATAC
>NW_007733686.1:42027-44989 GCF_000696425.1 Galeopterus variegatus | reverse complement strand
ATACAGACTGGCCGCTCACTGGCTGAGCGAGGTGCGGGAGCAACACCGAGGGTTGCGATCCAGTAGCCGGTCCCGGTCCGGTACGGGCACGACACTGAGGGTTGCGATCCGTTGCTGGTCACAAAAAAAGACAAAAAGGGGAAAAAAAAAAGAATTTAACTTAAAGAATTATAGATGTGCACAAAAATGTAGCCTTAATTCTCACTGACGTTAAAATAGCACAAAAAAAAATGTTGAGTTATAGGTCAGAATGTTAACAACATAAAATCTTTCTACAAGTTCCAACCATTCCCAGGATCCCAGGAAGTGGCCTTTATTGCATTGCCAAAGCCTTGACATAAAAACAAAACAACAATAAAAGCAAAATACAAAAAACAAAGCATCCTGAGTAATGCATGCTCCTTATGTATAAAGACAAGAATTATCGACACATGAAAGGTCAAAAAACTGCTTTCCATCAAACCACTCTCTGTCCTTGATTTGAGAGGACTTAGGGTCTGTGCTCAGCAGTGAGATCTCAGTATCTGCCCTCTTTTGAATGATGTCTACATAGAGAAGTAGCAAGAATCAGGGACCTCCCATCTTTCTCTTGAAATCTACTCAGAAATAATAAATGTAGAAGAAAACATCACTGAATGCATATTTCCAAAAGAAAAAGCATAAAGTGATAATTGGAGGTAGGACACGTCTTGTGAGGAGTGCAGGCAGTAGAAGTATATCAATTATGTGAAATGTTTCTGGAGTAAGGAATTTTACTCTCTGTCTCTCAAAAATCCCTGAAGTACCTTAATATCAGAACCAAAGAATCCACAGAAATTCAGCAGGTTCAATCTGGAGGAATGTCTGCTACATACAAGAAATTGGGCTAGGATGATGTTCATCAACCTCTATGCTGTGTGTAGATTTTAGAAGGTCAATTTGAACCATCCACAAATCCTGTCTTTTTGAAAACCTCAGGCCTGGCTCCCTTTTTATTCAAAGAAAATTGATTCAAACAGCATATGGACTGTAGAAAAATTCTGTATGAGAAAGTAACAGAAAAGCATAGCCTTGAAAATACAGAGAAGCATAATTTTATAAATATTTTATATAACATTCATTTTTAATAATTTTTGTTTATTAACAAAAGAATTTAGGCCTATGGAGGTTGTACCTTTTAAATTTTTCCACATTGCACATAATTTCTGAATGCTTGGCATTACAATCATGGATTATTCTTTGACCTAAGAATTAGTTAAAGAAAAATTTCTAATTGTTAGAATTTTGCAGCTATTATTTAGTTGGTATTAAGTGGTTTTGTTGTTGTTGTTTGTACTACATTGTGGTCAGGTTTTGGGTCTCTAACATATCTATTTTTTCTTATGTAATTAAAATTTTATTTATGGACTACTACCTGATTCTTTTTCTAAATAATCTATGGTTATTTGAACATAGCATACCTTCTTTGCTTAAGAGAAGCCAAGTAATAATAGACCCTGCTAATTGTATGATTTAAATTCTCTCTCTATATTTTTAATGTGTTTAATTTTATCAGCAGCATTTTGTCAAACTACAGACACATGAAAAATTCTTAACCAATTCATATCATTTTAGTAATCTATCAGCTATAAATGCCATGTAGCTAGATTTTTGTCTGTTTTAAACTTTAAAAGTTTTCATCTTGTAGTAGGGGAATTTAATTTCAACAAATATATTGTTGATCACTGACGTGCTTGTCTTATTTGATTTTATTTAATACGCTGTATTTATTATACTTTCTTAATGTTCTCTTCTATTTACTTTTCTTGTTTTACAGTATTGATTAAGTTTTTTGTTCCCTTTCTCTTCAGTGACGTTACCAGTGGTTATTTACATCACATATGTTCTTTCCGTTTCCATCTATGCCTTCAGATAAATGTATGTTCAAATATATTACAAAATTAAAAATAACCGCTGGTAATGTCAATGAAGAGAAAGGGAACAAAAAACTTAATACTGTAAAACAAGAAAAGTAAATAAAAGAGAACATTAAGAAAGTATAATAAATACAGTGCATTAAATAAAATCAAATAAGACAAGCACGTCAGTGATCAACAATATATTTGTTGTACTGGATGTGCGTTTTGATTTGAAAACTCCAGGTATTCACCACACTTCTTTGATTAGTGCTTATCTTCTATCCCCTTTGTTTTTGTCCCTCTAAAACTATACTTGGCTAAGATATCTTATTTATATTCTTTCTTAGATTTTATCACATAATAGTCATCTCATGCTAGCCTCTGTTTTTTTCTTTTTTTGAGAATTAAATTGGTTTTCTAATTTATATAATTACAAAGGCAACTTTTATTAATATTCTTTTTTAAATTTCTACAATCATGCTTTTTTGTTACTAATATTCTTCCTTTTTTATTGTTTTTTATTGCAGCTTAGTATTTTTTGTACTCTTAAAAAAAATTTAAGTCATGTTACTGAGGTTTAATTTGCTGAATTAAATTTACCCTTTAAAAATATCTAGTTTGAGTAACCACCACCACAGCCAAAGAACATTACCGTCATGTTGAAAGCGTTCCTTTGTTTCTCTTTGTAGTGAAGCTCTTCCACTTACCCCTAGGGCTTAGGCAACCACTGATCTGACTTCTCTCTCTATAGAGTGGGAACCCCATAATGTCATATAAATTGAGTCATACAATATGTAGCCTTTTATGACAGGTTTCTTTCTCTTTCTGTAATGCTTTGAAAATTTATCCATGTTGTTGCATGTGTCAGAAGTTCAGCACATTTATTGCTGAGTAGTGGTATACCACAATTTTTTTTATCCATTCATAGTTGATGGAACATTTAGAGTTTTTCCCTGAGGTTTTGACTATTATGAATAAACCTACTAGAAACATTCATGTGCTGGTATTTGTGTAGACATATGTCCTCATTTATCTTGGTTAAATACCTAGGAAGAGGAATGGTTGGGTTCTGTAGTAATGTATAA
>NW_007733686.1:32788-41064 GCF_000696425.1 Galeopterus variegatus | reverse complement strand
TGGACAGTGACTTTTGAAGAACAGAAGTTTTTAATTTTGGTGGGCTATCAATCCTTTTTTTCTTACACAGTTTGTGAGTTGAAACCCTATTAGAGAAATCTTTGACTAAGCCAGGATCACAAATATTTTCTCCTGTGTATTCTCCCTGTAGATTTAGAGCTTCATATTTAGGAATATGATACATTTTGAGGTGTGTTTTTTTTTTTTTTTTACAGTGTGAGATAGTTGTCAAGATTCATTGTTTTGAACACGGATACCCAACTTTTCAGCACCATCTGTTGAAAAGACTTTATCTTCACCATTGAAAAAGTTAGACACCTGTATTAGATTTCTATTACTACTGTAACAATTTATAACAAACAGTGACTTGAATTAATATCTGTTTATTATCTCACAATTTTGTCAGTCAGAAGTCTGACACTATGTGGCTGGATTCTTGCTCAGGGGCTCACTGTGCTAGAATTAAAATGTGGGTAGTGGCTGCAGTTCTTATCTGGGCTTGGAATCCTCTTCCAAGCTCACTGGTTGTTGGGAAAACTCATTTTTTTTCTCACACTTTAAATCTCTCTGATTCATTCTGTTTTGCATCTCTGAGACTTCCTCTTCCGCCTCCCTCTTCTTGTTTTAAGGGTTTATGTGATTCCAGGATAATCTCACTATTTTAAAGTCAGCTAATTAGTAGCCTTAATTTTATCTGCATAGTCCCTTTTGTCATGAAATGTAACAAATCCATAAGAATATTATCAGGGGGCAATATTATGGGGCTAAATTTTGCATACAACACCACCTTTGTTATAAACCAATGGACTACATATTTTGGGCTCTATTGCTGTTTCTTTCTGTTCCACTAAGCTATGTGTCTATCTTTATACCAATACGATAATGTCTTTCTTACGATTTTATGGTAAGTCTTGAAATCAGAAAGTATAAGTCTTTTAAGAAACTTTTTTAAAATTCAGGTTTTTTGATACATATTGGGCACTGTTATCTATTCTTTCTTGAATGAGTTTGGTAGTTGGCATATTTTAAGGAATTTGTCAATTTCTTTTAAGCTGTCCAATTTATTTTTCTAGATAGTGTTACTTTAGTTTGCTTGTTAAAGACTTGAAGCTCTGAGATGATGTCTCCTTTCTCATTAGTGGTATTATCAATTTTATTATCTTTTCAAAGGACCAGCTTTTAGTTCTTGCGATTTTTTTCTGTTAGTTTTCTGTTTCCTACTTTAATGTTACTTCTCTTATTACTTCCTTTTCCCTTTCACTTTAATTTGCTTTTTTGTTTGTTTTTGTTTTTAAAATGGAAGCATAAAGAATTGATTTGAGACCATTCTTTTCTAAAATAAGCACTTACTAATTTTCTAATATAAGCATTTATTTTCTTCTAATCACTGTTTTAGCTAAGTCCCTAAAATTTTGATATAACCTATTTTCATTTTATTCTAATTTACATTGAGCATATCATTAGTTTTGTTTTGTTTTTTTTAACCTATGGGTTATTTAGAAGTGTGTAGTTTAATTTCCATATATTTGAGAATTTTCCATATGTCTTTTTGATACTGAATATTCGGGGATTTTCCAGATATTTTCTGTTAATGTGGTGAGAGATTATATTTCTTGTTACTTTGATTGTGTTAAGATTTGTTTTATGGCTCAGAATATTGTCTGCCTTGGTGGATGTTGCATGTGCCCTTGGAAAGAATGTGTATTACTCTGTGGTTAGGTCTATGAATATCAATAGGTCAGCTGGTCAATAACATTGTTAAGGTCTTCTATATCCTTTCTAATATTTTTTGTCTACATTTCCTTTTAATTTCTTAAAGAAAAATGTTGACCTCTCCTACTGTAATTGTGAATCTGTTTCTTCTTTCAGTTCTATCAGGTTTTGCTTTATGTGTTTGACATTGAGATTAGTTGCATACAAATTCATGATTGTCTTTTCTTAATAATTGACCTCCTTTTTCACTATGTAATAAACTTCTTTATCCCTGATAAATTCATTTTTCTGAAATATACTTTGATATAATGTAATGAATTTGGCTTTGTTTTGCTTAGTATTTGCATGATACATCTTTTCCCAACTATTTAATTTTAATCTATATATCTCCTTATTTTTAAACTACGCTTCTTGTAGACAGAATACAATGGTCTTGCTTTTATATCCAATCTGAAAATAACTGTACTTTTATGGAAATCTTTAAGGCATTGATATTTAATGTAATTACTGAGATAGTCGCATTTAAATCTATCATTTGTTTTCTGTTCAGCTGATACCTTCTATGTTCTTCCTTTTCCCATTTTCCTACCTTATTTAAGAATAACCAAATATATTTTATGATTCCATTTAATCTTCACTATTGGACTATTAGTTATGCTTTTGAAAAAAACTGTTAGTGGTTGCTTAAAGCTCCCAACATATACCTTTAATTTATCACACTCTAACTTCAAATATTATTGTACCATTTCACATATACAGTAAGAAACTTATAAGAGAAAACTTTCAATTCCTCTTATTAATTGTTTTAAAATTAGAGTTTTAATAAAGTAAAAAAATATTCAGAGCAGTTCTAGGTTCTCAGCAAAATTGAGCAGAAAAGTACAGAATTTTCCCATATTCCCTGATTCTCACATATATACAACCTACCCCACTATCAACATCCTGCCCCAGAACCTGTTCATTTTTCATTATTGTCATATATTTCACTTCTATATTTGTCATAATTCCCACAACATACTATTAACTATTTTTGCTTTGAACTGTCAATTATCATTTTTAATTTTATTTTTAACTAAACTAAATAAAATTGATTTTTAATATACATTTTTATAAATTTTTTAAAATGTATAAATTTGTATACCAGCAACATAATTAGAATACAGTTCCATTACACCGAAGAGTTCCATTAATAGTTCCATTATCACCAAAAAAAAAGAGTTCCTCAAAGTATTCTTTTGTAGTTACACGCTTTCCCATAACACTGAAAACCACTGATCTGTGTTCTCCATTCCTACAGTTTTGTCTTCTCAAGAATTTTGATATCAATAAGACTATAAAGTATATAACCTTTAGAGATTGGCTTCTGTCACTCAGTAAAATGACTCTGAAATTCATCCAAGTTGCTGTGTGTATCGTTACTCTTTATTTATCCACATGAATATTTTTACATTGCATGATGCCACAATGTTTATCCATTGGCTCACTGAAGTACATGTGAGCTGTTTGCAGTTATTGGTGATTATGAATGGAAATGCTATACATATCTGTGTGAACATAGGTTTTTATCTATGGTAAATATTTAGTGGAATTGCTGAGTCATATGGTGTGTGTGTCTATTTTTATGAGAAACTACTAAAACTCTTTTCCAAAGTGTCTGTATCCTTTTGCATTCCCACCAGAAATGTATGAGTTACAGTCGTCACACATCCTCCCTAGTATGTTACATTTTCAGAATGTTTTTATTTTAGTTATTCCTTCTGGGCATCTCATTGTAGGCTTTTATTTGTAGTGCCCTAATGGCTAATGATCTTGAGTGTCTTTTAATGGGCCTATTTGCTTTCCATGTGTCTCCTTTGGTCAAATGAGTATTCAAGACTCTTGCCCAGTTTTTAATTAAGTTGTTGATTTTCTTAGTGTGTAATTATGAGAGTTTTATATGTTCTAGATACAAGTTCTTTGTTGAGTAAGTAATTTCCAGAGATTTCCTCCCATTCTGTTCATCTTTTCATTTATTTGTCAGTGTCTTTGTCAGAGCAAAAGTGTTTACTTTTGATAAAGTTCAATTTTTTAATGTACCATTTTAAAGAATTCTTTGACCCCAAGTTCAAGACTCTTGCCCAGTTTTTAATTAAGTTGTTGATTTTCTTAGTGTGTAATTATGAGAGTATTTATATGTTCTAGATACAAGTTCTTTGTTGAGTAAGTAATTTCCAGAGATTTCCTCCCATTCTGTTCGTCTTTTCATTTATTTGTCAGTGTCTTTCTCAGAGCAAAAGTGTTTACTTTTGATAAAGTTCAATTTTTTAATGTACCATTTTAAAGAATTCTTTGACCCCAAGTAAAAAAAAATTTACTCTTTTGATTTTTTTCCTTAACGGTTTGTTTCCATTTTCCATTCAATTCTATATTCTGGGTTAATTTTTGTGTAATTTTGTGAGGTTAAGATTCACTTTTTTTTTTTTTTTTTGCATATGGATATCCAATTGTTGCAATCTCATTTGTCGAAAAGACTTTTTAAAATATTGAATAGGCATTGCGTCTTTGTTAAAAAAAAATCAATTGATAATATTTATGTAGAACTATTACTTATGGACTCTGTTCTTTCACTACACTATTTTGATCTGTACTTTTCTTTGAATGGAACATACATGCCTGTTTCTTTGTATGCCTTATGACTTTTTTGTTGAAAACTAGATATTTGAATATTATAATCTAGTAACTCTGGAAATCAGATTCTCCCCAACCCCCAGGGTTTGTTCTTCTTGATTGTTGAAGCCTGCAGTCATCTGCTTAGCTACTTTTCCAAACTCTTTTTGCAACGACTCTCTTCCTAGTTGTGAATGGTCACTGATTTATTTATTTATGCTTGTTATCAGGTCTTGCTTTGCCTCCCATGGATTTGTCACCCATTTTCCTCTGGGTGATGGAGCTGCCAAAGATTACTCAAAGCCCATCTCTTCCGAGCAGTGAGAAGCCCCCAAAAGGGGTTAGTTTCCTGGAACCCTCAAGAGAGAGGCATTCCTTCCATTTGGGAAATTAACCATGAATTGGTGTTCTCTTCCCACATTTATTCTCCAGACCAGGAAGTTACAGGAAGAGAACATAGGTGGTGTTTTTGCTAAGTACAATTTAACAAGTTTAACATAAAAGCTGGTAACATTCAGTAAGACAAGCAAGGTGACCTTCCATAATGCAATGTGCAACAAAAGCTTGATTTTAGCAAACATTCTCTTCTTACAGCATTTTCCCAGTATCTTTACATATCAATCAGTAACCTGTCTGTCTCTATTGCTGTAAATCTTTGTTTTCCAGAGTTCTGACAAAGTTGGTTCTGTCAGTTTCTGCTTTATTTTTCACTGTTTATGTGTAGGGACAGGCCCTTGGAGCTGTCTACACTGTAATTTGCTAATATGCTATCCTGGGAGTTGTTAATATAATGCTATGAGACTCTGAGTCTTGTTTAAATTCTGTATGAAAATTGGTGGTATTTTTGTTTTAGCAGGCAATTAACATGATTAAATTCCATCTGCAAGTTTGTTATAGCCTTTTGTGGGTACTGCTTTCAATATCAGTTCCATTTTCAAAATGCAATTGTATTTGGATTTTATCCATAGGTGTACTCATCAGTGGTAGGTCTAAGCTTTGGGTGGTGGTCTATCCCTTATTTTGGTATTATAGACTTTGGTTTGCTATTTAGTATCAGATTTATGCACTGGCAGCTCAGAGGTGAGCCTGAAGTTGATAACAGATTTTAAGAGATGACTTTCCGCAACTCATCTTTCTGTGCAGTCTTCTCAGTTGTTTACAATTTCCTGCCTCTTGTTTGTCCTCCACTCAGAAAGCTTGGGTGTTATTCATTCTCACTGGCCACATACTTCTTGTGCCTGTACCAACACCCAAAGCCAAGTACAGGAGGACAGAAAAAAATGGGGAGTGGGGGATTTGTCCCCCGCTATTGTCCACAGTTTCTAGTGATAGGATGTGTTCCCCCTCTCCGAGTTGTAAGTGCCTGCAAGGTCCCTGATGCAGCTCCTGTTACTGTCACCATTGTCACCACCACAGAAATGCATGGGGGCTGGGACACCAGTGAATGGAGAGAAAAAAGAAAAGAAAAACAAGAGACTTCTCCTAATCTCTCTGAGAATTGGAAATCTACTTTTCCTCTCCTAGTTCTGGAACTAGAGGGATCTCCTGGAAATTTCACCAATATCCTGATGTCCACTTCTGGGTTTTAGGTTACTTTGAGTCCTGGCTATGAGGTTTGGGAGAAAAAAATGTTAAACTCACTGCCAGATTGGTCGTGCTTCAAATTCTGTCTCCCTCCTCACACCACTATCCCCCACAATATCCTGTCTTCTGTTCACTTTTTCTGAGTCTTGAAATTACTGGATTCATTCTACATTAGGTTAAAGCCTGGTGGGGTGTGATTTCTCCATCTAATCCCAAATTGAAATTCATCAATCTGTAAATTTTAAAGTGATTAAAAATAATCACTGGCATCATTCAAGAACATCTTTTGACTTTACTTTTAGCAGTTTGGCTACAATGTTTCCTTTTAATTTGTTTTGTTTTTCTTAACCATGCTTGAGTTTCTCTGAAATTTTTGAATGTGTGGTTTTTGTCTCATTAATTTGAAAATTTCTTAGCCATTTTCTCTTTAAATGTATCTTTGGTCCATGCTCTTTTCTTTCTGGGATTTCTATTACACATATGTTAGACCACAGCTCTTGGACCATCTCTTCTAGTTTCTCACTCTTTATCTTTCTGTGTTTTAGTAGAGAGAGTTTGTATTACACTTACACTATTTCAGAGGAAATATGGTTCTAGGAACCCATTAAAATGGAAGCCACAGAGGAAGAGTCACCCATCTGAGCTCTAACTGTACTGCAGCAACAGTATTAATGCAGCACCAAAGAGGGGGAAAGTGGTAAAGAAATGCCTCTCTTTCTACTCAACTTCTGCTCTCCTGCCAGTACCTTCTAGTAGCTGAATCCAACTGAAGCCAGATGATATATGCTAGCTGTGGAGTGTACTAACATTTATAAAGCAAATGTATTTCACAGGGCCTAGTTTCCAAAGCCCTGTAGTTTCAGGTTTAGCCTAATCTTTTAAAATTACATATAGAAATGTTAACCTTGCAAAAGACATGAAACTTTCTTCAGGCTAAAGTCTCTGTAACACAGCAAAGTTGCTGGCTCAAGGACAGATGACGTTGGTTAATCTACCAATTGATATGGAAAAATACTGGAGACATTGCTGTAGGGAAAAACAGTGTTTGCTAAGAACAAGTTTTTGTTGGTGGATCGACTTAACGTTTTGCAAATTGCATTATGGAATATCACTTTGTTATTTCACTGTTACCAGCTTCTATTGTTGAACTATACTTAGCTATAACCCCACTTATGTTCCTTTCCCGTAACTTCCTGGTCTGGAGAATAAATATGGGGAGAGAACCCCAGTTCATGGCTAATTTCCCAAGGAAGGAATGTCTCTCTCTTGATGGTTCCAGGAAATTAACCCGTTCAAGGCCTCTGACTGCTCAAAAGAAACAGGCTTCCAGTAATCCTTTTTGCATCTCCATCACCCATGTAAGGCAAAGCAACAGCTAGGAGTCATCCTTCAGGCATTAGAGGGATGTAGAGGAGGGGAGGGAAAAGATTACTCTTATTATGCAGGAGGGTGATATCCTGTCATATTTAAGAGCCATATTAACGTACTTTCTTGAAGCTCTCATTTGCCCAGATTTTCTTTGTAGCCAAAAATATCTTACAAGTATGTATGAAGTTTCCTTTATAAAATTTCCTCTAAAATTTTCTATATTTTATATAAAGTTTCCTAAAGTTGTTGCTGTAATAAATTACTACAAACTTGGTGGCTTGATGCATCAGAAATTTGTTCTCTCACGGGTGGCACAATTTTTGTCATTCCTTGTCTTATGGTTTCATCGCTCCAGTCTCTGCCTCCATCTTCGCATTGCCTCTTCCTCTTCTATGTGTGGGTGTCTTCTCTTCTGTCTTCTATCTGAAATATTTCTCCACCTTTCTCTTTTAAGGACACTGGTCACTGAATTTAAGGCCTATCTGGAAAATCCAGGATAATCTCATCTCAAGATCCTTAACTTAACTACCTCTGCAAAGACACTTTCCAAATAAAGTAGCATTCATAGTTTCCAGGGATTTGATACAAATATCTTTTTTGAATTATTTTCAACCTACCATAGAGAGATAATCTCAAATAGGTCTTATTAATTATACTATTTTATTATTTTATTCTCACATATATTTTTGTTCACTTAATGTGTCAAAGCATGAGATAGGGGAATTACAATGTTCCACTTCTATCTAATAGTGTTTCTATCTATCCTTGAATTTCCTGGAATTTCTGCTTTATTAATATTGCAGCTAAATTGTTTGGTGTGAAAAATTTACAATTGTTCTATCTTCACTATAAATTCTACATGTTATTGCTATAAAATGCCCTTATGATGATGATGATTTTTACATTGAATTCAAATTTCTGTTATTGATACAGTATCATCTATATTTTAGTTGAAGTTGTCTGCC
>NW_007733686.1:29912-31058 GCF_000696425.1 Galeopterus variegatus | reverse complement strand
GTTAACTGTGTTAGAGACCCCATACACCCCAGTTTCCCTTCCTTATCAAACTGAAACAGGCCTAAACAAGCTCTTCCTAGTGTCAGCAGTTTCACTTCTTTTCTTTTGCAGCAAACAAGACATTTTTGTTCAGTATCATAGGGTGGATCACTCATCTTGGAAAAGTCTACCTTTCCACTTCTTGCTGGACTTCGAGGCTGAGGATGTTGTCTTCTCACTTTTCTACCTTGTCTCCCACTGGTTTGAGCAACCCTTTTGCCAATTTTATATTTAAGGTTTCAGCTAGATCATATTTCCTCCAATGATAGTTTGTATCTTTGTGTTCTGTTCTCGTAATTGCTTTTGGATGATTTAAAAGAAGAATGAGGGGACATAAAAACAAAAAAACGTATATGCATATGGGGTGATCTTCAAATCTTGTGTAAGGGCTGTTATTTTACCCTAGGTACAGGGATTGGAGTTGGGATTCCCTTATTTTGTGTAAGTAAGAAATTAGATCTAGGCTCCTAGACGCCCCCCCCCCAAAATAAATCAACAAATGAGAACTATCTGTACTATTTATGAATGGACACATACACACTTATTATCAGAACAAAATCTTATGCAGAGTCCTGTGTTTGCCAAAACTCAAGCTAACAAGAATTTGGGGGCTGGCCCGGTGGCGCACTGGATAAGTGCGCCGCTTGGGAAGCGCGGCGGTGCTCCCGCCCGCGAGGTCATATCCCACATACAGACCGGTTCCCGCTCACTGGCTGAGCCAGGCGCGGGAGCAACACCGAGGGTTGCAATCCCGTTGCCGGTCCCCGGTCCGGTGCGGGGGCAACACTGAGGGTTTCGATCCGTTGCCGGACACGGAAAAAGACAAAAGACACAAAAAAAGTCAAAGATAGATTATATTATTTAGTTTAACTAAGGAAAGAATCTTTATACACGTACGAGGGTACTTCAAAAAGTTTGTGGGCAAGAGGAATTAAAAGATAGTTTGAATCTTTCCATAAACTTTTTGAAGTACCTTGTACATAACACTAACAAAAGAGATGAAAGAATAATATATATCATACCTAATGTTACTCTTTACATAACTAATATTTAATATTAACTAATTTTTTTTTTTTTTTTTTTTTTTTTTTTTTTTTTTTTTCCGTG
>NW_007733686.1:27825-28802 GCF_000696425.1 Galeopterus variegatus | reverse complement strand
CGCCGCCGCGCTTCCCAAGCGGCGCACTATCCAGTGCGCCACCGGGCCGGCCCCTAATCTTTATTATATTTTTGAAGTATCTAGATAGGTATTCCCAAGGTAGAGGGAGCGGTGTGATAAAAAGAGAATAATACCATCTACTCATCTAATTTTGACAGATTTTTTAATGAAATGTAACAAAAAATAAAAGACAAAAGTAAACTGAAAATAATAAAGAGTTGAGTTCAGACCATAGGCACCCAAGAATATTTAGCGAAGAAATTCTGAAGTTTTAGCAATACGATTACCCAAGTTTAGGGGCCTCATGTCAGCAGACTGGATATGTCACTGCCAATGGCTCTGGAGGTGAAGATAGCAGGTAGATGGAAAAGTAAATTCTGTTCACACTGAAACAGGGATCACATTTCCCAGTACAAGTGGAAATCACCCATAGGAAGCAACTGGAACCAGAGAAGTGACCAAAGGCTGAATTCTAGATGAGATAAAGTAGCTTGGCTGCACTTGGAAGATTATTAAAGAATTGTAGCTTTCTGAGCCAGTTCCCAGCATTAGAGCTGAACCCAATGAGAGAGCCATGCAAGTGATTTTCAAGTGGTCATTGAAAGATCACAAAATTTCACTTTTTTTAACTTACTCATTTCTAAAGAATGCCCAATTATAGCTTCCAAGATTCATCTCAGGACCAAAATTTATCATTCTAATGTAGATAAGTTTAGATTAATTGAACATTAAGTAGCCCTAGCACTATAGAGCCAGATAGTTCTGCTAGTGATCTGCCAAGTGCTTCTTGTCCAGATTGTCCACTAGCAAACAATACAATGAAGCAGCACAGGGCCAAGGAAGACCACGCCTCAGAGTGCTGGAGTAAGGGCCATCTAGAGGCATGAATAAAATTTCATTGTGATCCAATCTTCAGGTGTGCACACAATCCTTCTTACTCTGTCAAAAGTTCTTAGGAATATTAGAAATATGAGAAA
>NW_007733686.1:25763-27051 GCF_000696425.1 Galeopterus variegatus | reverse complement strand
GCTTATAGAAAATTAATGTATCTTATCCAGGAGGACAATAATGATATGGCATACTTAAAAATTATAAAAAAAATACTAGTCAAGTTTAAAATCTTTCAAGAGGGATGAAAATGAATAGATCTTTAAGAGATTATTAAAATATATATAATAAACATGAATTTATTTGAACTGGGCCACTTCTGACAGAATTAAAAGAAATTGTAAAATTTTACAATTATATTCACAGGTTTTTTGCATGGCTGTCTCAGAAGATTAGAAAGGAAGCAAAAACATCAAATATAGTACAGTATTGAAACTACTGAGATAGTGAAGCAGAATTCAGTTGTATTTCTCTATACCGTAATTTATACCTGGAAAATAAAATAGAACAATATTATTTACAATACTATCAAAATTGTAAATTACATAGGAAAAAAATCTAACAAAAGATGTGAACTCTATTGAGAAAATATAAAAGTCCACTAAAAAAATACTTAGAAAAAACAAATAAATGGAGAAATGTTCCATATTCCTGAATATAAAAATAAAATACTATGAAGATACCAATTCTCCCCAAATGTATTCATACATTCAGTACTATCTTTTTTGTTTTTACTATGGAACTTGCCACAGTGATATTTATATAAAAGTGAAAAAAAATACTAAAACACTCATGAAGAAAATTAAGTTGGATGGTCTTAGTCTCAAGATATCCTGACATATTATAAAGCTCTAGTCATTTAGTTATTATGGAATTGAAGGAGGGATGGAAAATAAGATGTCAGAACATAATAGAGAATCAGGAAGCAGATCCACACACATATGGGACTTTGATATATGACAGAAGGAAATAAACCTCAATGGAGAATATAGTCATTCTGATAGAGTACTCCTCAAAACAAAATAAAATTGGTCTTCATAACATAGAAAAAATAAATTCCAGGTGGATTAAAACTCATTGTGGAAAGAAAAGTATGAAGATTTTAGAAGCTATTATAGATTTATATTTTCAAGATCTTAAGGTAGAAAATTATCTCTTAAATAAGATACAAATGGTGATAAAAGAAAACACTGATACAATTGCATATAATAAAATTGTTTTTTAATCAAAGATAGCAAAAAAAGCAGTGCAAAAACAAGGTGCAGTAGGAGAGAAGACATTTGAAATAATTAGAATCAATATATAAAACCCTTTCAAATAAAAATATGCAATAAAAAAAAGGAAAAAGACCTTATCAAAAGTATATATCCAGGGGCCGGCCCGGTGGCGCACTGCTACAGTGCGCCGCTTGGGAGCGCAGTGGCGCTC
>NW_007733686.1:0-24994 GCF_000696425.1 Galeopterus variegatus | reverse complement strand
GACACTGAGGGTTGCGATCTGTTGCCGGACACGAAAAAAGACAAAAAGGGAAAAAAAGAAAAAAAAGTATATATCCAAATGTCCAGTAAGGGTATGAAAAGTGTCTTGATATTATTGATTGTTAGGAAAATGTAAATTAAAATTGCAGTGAGAAACTGCACACCTATTAAGCTAAAGTGGAAATATCTGGCAGTAGCAACTATTGGTGAGGATGTGGAGAAATCAGAGCTCTTGAACACTGCTGGTGGTAGTGTACGTTGGTATAACATTTTTGAAAACAGTATGTGTCTCCTAATAAAAATATGCATAGTCAGAAAATCTGCTTCTAGATATACATCCTAGGGAGACTTTCACATGTGCCCGAGAACCCAAATGCATGAAAGTCCACAGCACCCTTGTTTACAAAACTGGGTCATATCAGCCAGATTTCTCCAGAGAAACAGAATTGATGAGATAAATATATCTGATTGGAATAGGCCTATCGACATTATTGAGAGCAATCTTCTTAAAGTGTCGATGTTAACCACATCTACAAAATACCTTCAGAGTCAAGTTGACACATAAAAGTAACCATCTCATGGGTCCAGTGAAGTAAGTAATAACGTGATATATTTACACATCATGGATGAAACTCAAAAACATAATTTTGAGTAACAGCACCAAAGAAGACTATATTATTCTGTTAATATGAAATTTTAAAGCAGAAAAACCTAAGTTCTATTATACACTGGTATCTAATTATATGGTCAAACTATAGAGAAAAGCATGTACATGATTATGGCAAAAGTTAAGTTAGTGGGTAACCTCTGGGTATGGAAGGAATTATTTTGGAGGAGGAATGTAAGGAGGATTTCTGTAGTGTGAGCAGTTTTTTTTTTTTTGTCTTGACCTTGGTGTTCATTCTATGTATGTGTTAAACCTCCCATGAGTATTCTATGTACATTTTATTGTGTATACTGTATCTTATGAAAAATGAAGAAAAATAAAATATCATTCATAATACCCTTTTTTTTTTGTCTTGACCTTGGTGTTCATTCTATGTATGTGTTAAACCTCCCATGAGTATTTTATGTACATTTTATTGTGTATACTGTATCTTATGAAAAATGAAGAAAAATAAAATATCATTCATAATACCCATTAAAACTCTGTATAACTGAAAAATAATTCTAAAGTTGTACCAGAACTTTATGGAACAAAATATAAATGTATTGAAAGACATTAAAGAGAACCCAAATTGGTGGAAAACGACATGATGTTAATGTTTTGCAATACTCAATTTGAAAGACTTACTTGTTCCACATAAAATCTTTAAATTTAAAGTAATTATAAACCAAATCACAACAAGGTTTACCAGGGATGTTGACTAATAGGTTCTAAAATTTACTTGGAAAAATAATATTCCAAGAATAGTCAAAATCGTTCTGAAAAAGAGCAAATATATTTTGGTACTGAAAATGTTACTTCAGTAAGAACCCAATTTTGTTATCTTTAAAATGAAATTAGAGATACTTAATGTCCTTTACAGAATGTAACAGTACTTCTACTTTGTTTCTCCAAAGGACTTCCAAAGCAGGAAAATATAAAGCATCTTTTAGCATCCCATTTCAACTGTTTTTGACTTTCATTTTGGGAAGCTGTCTCTTAGGCCTAAACTAAGTCTCTTATCCTTAAACTTATTTCTTATTTTGTTACCATTCTTTGTGCTGTGAGACTTCACATTCTTGAAGACAATTATTAAGTTCTCATCATTTTTTTCTCCCAATGGAAAGAAACAATAGTACCCCCATAAACTTCTTATTTTCTTTCCTCTGTTGTTTGGCAAAATTTTCTCTTTTAGTTACATTTCCCTCAAACTCGACTGGGCAGGAGGACTGCCAGAGGGTGGAGGTTAGAGGACTGTGTATACATGGCAGTTAAGGGGAAAACTGTGGTTTGAAGAGTGTGTCTGCACTTTGGTCCTGCAGTTTAAACAGTATTAGAGCAAAGTGTTATCATAAATAATAACCTTGCTTTACAAATTTGCTAAGCTCAAGACAATAGCGTATTTATATAATACAATGTATGAACAGCATTATATGATTTTCAGTATTTTTTATATACCTCATTTCATTTATTTCTCTCAGAAACATTTTGTATTAATACTTTATTATCATTCCCGTTGATGAAGAAACTCAGTGTTGACAGGAGTTGCTCAAGGCTGCTTAGGCAGAGCAGAACAAGCACTAAAGCCAAGCCTGCTGAGGGTTTAGCTGGTACGCTCTTGTTTTCACATATTGAAGAATTCATTTGATGCAGTCGTCTGTCCTTATCCATGATTTCACTTTGTTCATGGTTTCAGTTATCCCTGGTCAACTACAGTCCAAAATTATCAAAAAGAAAATTTCAGAAATTAACATTTCATAAGTTTGAGATTGTACATCATTCTATAGCGTGATGAAATATCACCACCCCTCTCAGTCCTGCCCGGGATGTGAGTCCTCCCCAGGATGTGAGTCCTACCCTTGTCCACTGGATCCAGCCTGTAGATGCTCCCTGCCTGTGAATCTGCTCCTGACACCCAACCATTGACATCCCCATGGCACCACGATCCAGGATCACTTGAAGCAGATGATTCTCCGTCTGGTGTATGGTCAGAAGGTCAGTAGTAGCTAAACGTTTATCCTTCACCTCACTTCATCTCACCGGGCATTCTATCATCTCACATCACAAGAAGGATGAGTACACTACAAAAGATATTTTCAGAGAGAGAGATCACATTCACCCCTCAACCTTCCCTCCCCTACACATCTCTTCCGTGTAGATGTTCTTGAGTGGTATCCTTTATAATACCTCAGTAATAAGTGTTATAATTTACTACAGTGCAGTTATAATTGTTCTGTTTTATTACCAGTTATTGTTAATCTCTTACTGTGCACAATTTATAAATTAAACCTTATCATAGATATGTATGTCTAGGAAAAAACCATAGTATATATAGGGTTTAGTAACCATTCACGGGTTCAAGCATCCACGGGGGGTCTTGGGACATTTCCTGGCAGGTAAGAGAGGAACTGTGGTATATCAAAATTCCAGCATCACAAAATAATTTAGATATCCTCATGGCATTTATCTAAACATTAAATTTTTAGGTTACCAGGCCACAAGGTTATTTCTCCTGTGAAAGAATATACTCTCTCCAGGCACCATTTGTGATTGGCAGGATAATGTCCCCCCCGCCCCCAAAATCCACATCTTAATTGCCCAAAACCTGTGAATATGTTACATTTTGTGGCAAGAGGGAACTAAGGTTGCCGATGAAATTATGGTTAATAACCAGCTGACTTTAAAATAAGATTACTCTGGATTATCCAGTGAGTCAAAGGCAGTCACAAGGGCTATTTAAATGTGAAGGAGGGAGGCAGAAGAGTCAGCATCAGAGTGATACAATGTGAGGCAGACTCCACCAGCCATTGCCAGCTCTGAAGATGGAAGGGGTATGAGCCAACCAAAGCAGGAGGCCTCCGGGGACCGGAAGAGGTGAAAAAAAATTTAAAAAAGGATTCTCCCTGAAAAGTTTATTCCCCAACATCAATTAAATGGTATCTTTTCCAGCACCAATTCTTCAATACCAACTGAGCGTCCAACAATTCAATTCGATTCTGACACCAGCTCCCGGAGTTAGTATAGACTCCACAGGTTGAGGGCTGTCTCATGAGACTGCCCCCACTGCAGACACCAGCTGCAATTGGTATGCCCAGGCTACCCACACTTCTGATCAGGTGACTACAATATCGGGAGTTCCAACAGCCCCCCTCAGATTCAATAATTGGCTAGAAGGACTCACAAAATTCAGGAAAACGCTTCACTTATTACTGATGTATGTTAAAGGACACCTCTCAAGAACAGCTAAGGGAAGGGTGAGGGAAGGTTGAGGGGTTAGCTGGTACATGGAGCTTCCGTGTCTTCTCTGGGGCACCACCCTTCCAGCTCTGCCATGTATCCATCAACCTGCAAGGTCTCTGAACCCCATTATTTAGGGGCTTCTATGGAGGTTTCATTACATAGGCATGATTAATTAAATTACTGGCCATTGGGGATTAAATTCAATCTCTAGCCCTCTCCCCTCTCTAGAGGTGAGAATCAGGCAGGTGGTACTGTAAGTCCCAACCCTCTTAATCAAGGCTTGGTCTTTCTGTGACCAGCTCCCATCCGGAAGCTACCTAGGGGACCTCAGCCAAGAACCATCTTATCAGCATAAAAAGACACTCTACATTGCACAGATCCCAAGGGTTTTAGGAGCTCTGTGCCAGAAACCAGGGAGAAAGGCCAAATATATTATACCACACTTCCCTAGAGCCTCCAAAAAGGAACACAGTCCTGCCATCACCTTGATTTTTGGCCAGTGGGACCCATTTTGGCCTTCTGACCTCCAGACCTGCAAGATAAATAAGTTTGTGTTGTTTTAAGCCACTAAATTTGTGGCAATTTGTTAGAGCAGCAATAGGAGACTAATAGACCATTTTACAAACATTGATAATAGATGATCATATTCATTGAGTGAGGCAGAATTTCAGATATTGAAAATGTAGGAACAGCTTTGGTTTTTGTTTGGTTTGGTTTTTTGGTTATTGTATTTATAAAAGAAAGATTTTATTTTTCACAGTAATTTTCCTCTTGTATAGCTGTTTATATCAATGCAATGCAAAGTGACAGGATACCAGCATTTGAAGGAAAATACACTATTTTCAGATCAGATATCAGCTGTCAACTTGGATAGAGTGTATTGCTTCTGATATTTTACAGGCCAGTTCACAAAAATTCTACATGCTTACCATTCACTTCTGGTGTGAAATATTTGTTGAAATATGTTGCATATGGAGCTCACAATATGGACACAGCCTGTATAGATTTTATTTGATCTAAATGTGTAAGGATACAGGAGAGACAAAAAATACTCATTGAAGCAATTGAAAATGGTAAAAAATTTACATTAGTAAATATTCTCAAACACACAAAATTGCATAAGTTATATTGCTTACAATTCAGAATTCAGTGCACCTTGTTTAGTTGGGGCTGAATTTCTATAGCAGCCCCAAATCAGAAAACTAAATGTTAATTAATCAAACCTTATTTTCTCTTGATTGAGTTAGAAAACTATGACTTTAGCCCTAACTATGGGAATCTACAAAATATAGACATAAGGAAAAGTAATCCTCTCAATATTATTATACATATAATTAGAGACTAATTGTCATCTCTGTTAAAATTTATTTTTAATATTCCTGTATCACTTTTGATCTGAAAACACACACATGCAGAGCATTAACAATTATGTTTTGATGAGAGGGACATAGATTTAGCATTTCACTTTCAGGTAAATGGACCCATAGAGAACTTAGGTCCATACAGCAAAGTTATAATTTGTAATTTAAAAAAAAAAATCACATTAAAAAGACTAGAGTTCTAAGTCTGAGCTATAGAACCATGGTTTTTGAAAGTGAATAAAATAATTAGGCTTAAATTATAATATTTTCCAAAAGGAAAGATGACAGTGAACCACTTCTTTTCTTGTTAGGTACAATTTATTTATTGCTAGTATTACTATTTTTAATATTGATTCAAAATAATTATCTATAAACTATTAAAACTGCATAATTAAAACTGCAAAAACTAACATTTTAAAAATACTTCAGGGTTTAAATGATTTCACTTTACCTTACTTGACTGTCACAGTTATTATTTAAGGTAAGATGAATACTTTGCATTTTTAAATATTTTTAACTAGGGAATAAATGCTTGAAATCTAAAGTAATACATTTTCGTTTTTAGATTCTGGGGCTTAGTTCAATGCCAGGTACGTTGAAAGTGACCAATAGATGGGTTTTAGATCTATATTCCCCGTATAATTTCAGCATTTTTTTCATAAAAAATCAAAATAATTTCACCTATTATCTGACTAACAGATTCAAATCATGTTGAAACCTAACTCCAAGCTAGGCAATATTAGTCACAAACAGTTTCACATCTCTTTTAGTGAAGGCTTAGCAGGGCCCCTGTATGTGATTGGCAGTTGAATTGTGATTGACTCTGTGCCCTACACACATCCCCCATGCTGGGGTAAGGGGAACTTCTGTTCAGCCCAGTTTGGCTTGGCAAGCAACATCAGCCTGGAAGAAGAGCTGCCTTGTAATTCATCCTCCCAGAAGGGGTGCCTTTTTGTAATTCATTAAAGGCACACACGCATCATATGTGCCCTGGTTTAGGGCAACAAAAATCTCTTGTTAATTATTTTAATCTTATTAATCTTAAGTAATAGTTATTAGATTTGCCTATTGGCTGTAACAGAAACATAGTAACTGCTATGGGTTAAATGTGTCCCCAAATGTCCATATATGGGAAACGTAATCCCCACCATAACGGTGTTAAAAGGGCAGAGAATTCTATTACGGTAATTGAAAAGTGGTGCCTTTAAGAGGTGATGAGATGTGAGGACTTTACCCTTGTGAACAAATTGATCCATTCATGGAGTAATATGTTGATTTCATGGAGTAGTAAGTTGATTCACAGAGTAGTAAGTAATAATTTGAAGGGTCACCACCCACCAACAAAGCCCTCACCAGAAGTGCTCCCTGGACTTCGGACTTCCCAGCCTCTGAAATTGTAAGGAATACATTTCATTTCTTTATACAGTACCCACTTTCAGGTGTTCTGTTATAAGCAATAGAAATGGACTAATACAGTAACTGTGCAGTTTTATATTGATATTGACTATTTTCTTTCAGACATAAAGATATTTGTAATATTTTCTGAAATTTTACAGTATTCTAGCCTCAAAAAGTTACTTTGTAAGCAGTTGGGCACAAAGATCACATTTTTCCACAAGTACCACGTTATAAGAAAAGGGGTCCAGAAGGAACCAAAATGGATAGACACTCCATCAAATTGTACCCCCTCCCGATGCCATAAAAATATAAATAAGCCCATAATCTGACAATTGTAAAGGCAAATTTTTAGATGCTTATATAATCATATCTACTGCATGGATAGAAAGCTACAGTGCATTAATCCAAAATGTCCAAAAAATAACAAACACTTTCTTCTCTATTCAATATCATGTAGATTTAAGTCATCAATGCTACTGTAATATTCACCAAACTATCCTATTGATTAATTGATTGATTGAATAAACATTTGTATAGTTCTTAGTAGGAGCCATACACTGTTTTATAAATTTTTTTTATAAAAAAATTACTGATGAAGAAACCAAGTCATGGAAAGTAACTTTCTCAAGGTATCACAACTAGGAAAGGACCAGCATTGAGATTCAAACTGGTTAATGTGGCTCCAGGGTCCTTGCTATGAACCACAGCTTCTGCTGCCTCCAGTCTTCCCACCTCATCTCTTTCTCTCTCCTTCCAATTCACCTTGTATACTGCACCAGGCCAATCATTATACTGTTTTCACCATGCATTTATTAAAAGCTCTCTTGTAACATGACCTCTTCTCTTCCTGTCCCTGTGCAAGTCACCAGGGGGCTCAAAGATACCCTCCCTGTCTTCCAGAAACTAAACGGCATAGTGGAGAAGACCAATATCTTGACAAATGGTAGAACACATATCAGGAGTTTGATATGCTTGAATCCTATTAGTCTACCTCTCTTCAGATTTTTGGCTCATGGCATAAACATTAAAGGATGGCAAGCAAAATGAAAAATGAGATAAAATTTCATTAATCTGGACAAGCACCTCCTAACCCAAAGATGTAGAGATTTTTGTAAACTGTATTGGAAACTGATTGAGTCACGGAGGTAGATCCCTCATGAATGGATTCATGCTCTCCCTGGGAGAGGGGGGATTAGTGAGTGAGTTCTTGCTCTATTAGTTCCCGTGAGAGCTGGTTGTTTATAGGACCCTGGCACCTTCTCTCTCTCTTTCTCTCTTGCTTCCTCTCGCCTTGTGATCCACTCATACCACTGGCTACCTGCCACTTTCCACCATGAGTAGAAGCTGCCTGAGGCCCATGCCAGATGCAATTGTCCCAGAATTGTAAGCCAAATAAACCTCTTTTCTTTATAAATTACCCAGTCTCAGGTATTTCTGCTATAGCAACAGAAAAACGGACTAAAACAGAAGGGCTGGAGGTGCAGGACACGTCCCAGGAACTGCAAGTGTGTTGAAATCAGAAGAGGTTTCCTCCTTTCTGGGCATGGGAGGAGAGAGAATACGGGTCTTCCTTGGCAATGGATAGAGGCATACAGTCCTGAAGGAGCCTGGAGCAGAAAACCACCTGACTCTGATGGGGAAATTGCAGACTTCCCCAAAGAGCAGGCTTTGAAGCCAAGACATGACATACATTTGATAAGTGTAAATGTTTACCAACAAGATCAAAGAAGTAACACATATTTCCAGCATAAGGAAGAGCAGGACAAAGCTACTGATGGGGTTTAAAACATGCTACACCAAAATATGGCACCTTGACATTTGGGAAAACAGCAACAGCAGGAAGGCCACTCTCATACTCCCTTCTCCCCTGAAGCAGGTCATAAAACTCTCATTCAAGAGATGGCCTCCCTATACCTGGAGGAAAGGAGCAACTTTATCTCTAAAGACAGGGACACAGAGAAGAATCTGGACAAACAGGCCTTGCTAAGATCCCCCTAATTTGTTACTGTTAGATCATACTGACTTTGTCCAATCATACTTTTCCACAGCTATTCATTTCTTCATCAAAACTAGCATAAAAAATACACAGGTTTACCTGTTTATTGGGTCTTCATTTACTTTTGAAGGTTCCCATGTCATGTAAAACTGGTATTAAATAAATTTGTATTCTTTTCTCTTGTTAATCTGTCCTTTGTTATATGGGCCTCAGCCATGAACCTAAGATGGAAAAAAAAGGGGGGGGTATTTCTTTTCTCCTACACTGTACAAATGGAAAATAATATGGAAGCACTGAGAAAATGTACTGGCTGGAAAGGCCTCTGAGATCACAGAAGGTGAGACCAATGACATGGCAGTGGTCAGAGTATAAATGAGTTTGAAAAGAAGGTAAGGAGTCCAGACTTTATCCTACAAGTAGCTTTCAAACTATGTACCATGAATTCCTGGAGTTCTGTGGAGGATTTTAAGGAAAAAAAAAAGTTTCCTAAATATGTCCAAGTGGTTCTACTTTTAATGGATAACTATAATTAACATGTCATTATTCAAAACAGCATTGGTTAATGCCACATAACCTGTCCATTTTGTGCAGGCATAGTCTGGTGGACCTTCAGATTATTTGTGATCACTGCAGTGATTTACAGGATTTCTATCACTCTGAATTTTATTGTTGTCTTGTGTTAAAGTACTGATAGTAATATTTCAAAGGAAATGAAAGCTAATCACTATTTCCCACAAATAAAATACTGTTCCATTAGATAAAGCAGATTATTGTTCAGCTGTATGCCTAAATACTGAAACATCCAAACAATAAAATAGTCCTAAAAGGATTTTTAAAAAATTCATAGTTGTAACTGAAAAATAATTTTCTGGGAAATGGGTTAAACATTATGAAACTGCTGCATAAGTATACTGGAAATGAAAAAATGAGTAAATGCTTTGTGGATGACAGGAGCTAGATTTCTCACTGTTGGAGGAGTTTACAGAAAAGCAAGGGGGAGATGCTAGAATCAACCACATGGCCCTGCGTTAGAATCAGAGATAGCCACAGAAACTCATGTTTACCTTAATACAGATGCAGATAGATAGGTACAGAAATTCTGAGATATACTTGTGTATACATGGTCAGGGGACATTTCACAGCTTCGTTTACTATGAGGGTCTAGAAGCAACCACACCCCTATGGTAACAGGCACGCCCAGCGCCCACATCTTGGTTTCTAACACCATTCTCCAACTAAAGGAGAATTTCCTTTATGGAAGTAAATCTCCAAGGCTCTTCAGAGAAAGAGCTGCAAGGACTGGGGCTACAAACATTCAAGACGTTGCAGGCAGAGCTTGTCAGGCAAGGCAGTGAGGAGATGCTCAAAAACACCTGAAAGGAGGAGGCAAGGAACACGAGGGCCAACCTGAGACTGCTCTCAATGGCCAAACTCAAACTTTCAGATGGAAGAGGCTCAGCAAGTGCAGGTTAAAATTACAACAGAGGGATGCAGACACAGACATAATCCAGCATGGAACTGAACCCCAAAGATAAAGAGAAAATCTTGGAAGTTTCTTCAGAGATAAACAATGTACTAACAAAAGAAAATAATTAAGTCTGCCACCAGATTTCTCATCTGCAGCACTAGAAATTGGAAGATAGAGGTAAAGGGATAGAATTTTGTGTGTAGCCACTTATTAACATGCAAAGAAGAAGTATAGCCATATTCCAATATTTCAAAATTCATAAGCACACCATAGCTGGGTTTTTGTTTTTTGGTTTTTTTGGGAGGTGGGGGGAAGTGCAGAGGGAGAGACTAAAATATTCTACCAAACAAAAAATCTTAAAAGGTAATAATGGTATAGCATATATGAAACAAGGTAGGTAAAGAGTCCTGTGACACATGTCAGAATAAATTTTGATAATGTTTGCAAACTATAAAAGGTTTTGTCGAGTTAGAGCTAGGGTCTGGAGCCCACAGTCCCATCAAGCCCATTCATAAACTCATCACAGGCAGGTCTATGAGCTAGGTAACTAGCAAAAAGTTCCTTGGAGCCTTGGTTGAAGAAGGAATAGTTTTTATTCAGCACACACAACACTAAGAGTTAGGTGGTACAAAGGAGAAACTCAGAAACCCAACTGCTACCAGCAAAGTCCAAAGAAAAACTGAAACTGAGCAGCTGCCAGCAGAGTAGACCTGCTCTATTGTTAGACTCTGCAGCCAGCCTGCTTCACAGACTGCAGAACACACACAAGCAACAAACTAGAAAGATACATGGGTGCACATGCGCACTAACTCCACCCACACAACCTGTTTACAAGAAATGTAGAGGGACCCTGACTAAATTATCCTATTTTCCCCATAGGTTTTGTCTGCTAAAAATAAAGTTTGAAATTGTTTAAGGGATTCAGTTGCTGATTCCCACTGGAATGCAAAAGAAATGTGAGCACTTGAAAAATAAATAAAATTTACCATTATTTCTTTCAAGCTTCCAGATCAGTTTAACTACTTAAAGCGCAAGATTATAACCTGGGATGTAAAAAAAGACCTGTTATCATTCACGACTACCTGTCTTTGTGAATCAATATTTTCTGTATTCTGTAGAACCAAAAGTCCAAAATAACGCCCAGGTTGACACTGATGTAAGACTTCACTATCATTCCTAGCTATGAATTTAAAATTATAATATAATACATTACAATTATTATATTCAAAAGAGCCTCGTCGGTATTTTGTCTTTGCCTTACTGATGTAAGACTTCACTATCATTCCTAGCTATGAATTTAAAATTATAATATAATACATTAAAATTATTATATTCAAAAGAGCCTCGTCGGTATTTTGTCTTTGCCTTATAATAAGTATATAATACAAAGTTGAATTTACAAAGTAAGTTCTAGGCAAAGAGAATTTTCTTTCCCTCCCCCTTCCGAAGGTTAGATAATTTGAGTCTACAAAACAAATTGATAATAGACACTAACAAGGAAAACAAAGATACACAAATTTATGAACGTGCACAGCACAGGGGAATCACAGGAGAATGATTAACCAATAACCCAGTGGGGTACAGATGTTTATCCTTCATAGGGGAAGGGGAGATGTGGGGTGCAGGAGTAAATGATCTGTAGGAGAAAAGAGTCAGTCTAAAGAACAATGGCCTGGGAGAAGTTCTTCTGAGCTTTGGGGGAGGTGGCAAGAAGGTGAGGGGTGAAACTTCATTGTGAACGAAGGTCATCTTACTGTGTAGATAAAGCCTCCCAGGTAATCTCTTGGAGCTACGCTCAGAATAATAAATGAAAAGTCTGGGCATGGTGAAGATTCCCAGTCTCTAGTGGTTAATTTTTCCTGGTTATTTGATGAAATTCCTAGGGAGATAGTCTTAAGACAATTGCATTTCTTTTGGAAAGAATCTTTTTAGCCACCTAAGGAAATTTCAGAGAGTGTCTATCTAGATGCTTCCAGAAAGAGGATCAGAGAGACAGGGCACCAGGGGAGGTGGGGGAAGGTCAGAGAGAGACCTTGTTTCTGAGGCTTATTTCTGAGGCCTTTTAATTTTCAAAGCACTCAGCATGCCAAAAGACCACATTTTGGGGAATCATTTTCTGTGCCCCAACATAACTCATTTTTAAAAAGGCTTATCTGTTAAGAAATGTTTGAAAACTGTGGCTGTAGACAAACGACTTTGAGTAGGAAAGTCACATTATCAGAACTGTGGTTTAGAAAAAATAATTCTGGGGACAGTGTGATGAATGACTGAAAGAGGAGAGAAAAATATAAGACATGATACATTACAAGGCATGTAATATACTATTAACTATTTTGGTTATTGGAGCTATAGGACACCAGAATATGCCACCCCAAAATATGCCTCTCTAGTATGAGAATTATTTTGAGCTGATTGTTTTGAGAAACTTCAGATACAGGAGAAGCTCTAAAAATAAGAGTAGAAGTTACCCTTTCGTAAGAGAAATTTTCATCTATAAAGGAAATCTCTATTTTGGAAGGTGTCTCCACCTCAGTACCAAGAAAAGGATGTCTCTAAATCAACTAGAGACTATTATCAACAGAGAAGGCACCAACTTAAACACTTTTTCTGGTCACCTCCCCATTTCTGGGCTTCCCTAGACTCTTTTTCTTTGAGCAAACAATGGCATTTTAGCCTGAATTCAAAGCCACCTCTCATTTCTCTGGGTATCTCCCACGTAAACATTAAGTATACATGTTATTAAACTTCTGTTTGTTTTTCTCCTATTAATCCATCTTTTGTTACAGGGTCCATCTCAACTGACAACTGTGAAGGGCAGAGAGAAAAATGATTTCTTCTCTCTACAGAGCTACAACTTGCTGAGCACTTACTGTGAGCCTGGGATTGTCCCAGGTAGTCCACGTTCATCGTTCATCTCTCACTCTCACAACTAGCCAGCAGGTTTATTACCTTCATTGGACCAGCACAGAGTGGTTAAGCTACTTGCCCAAAGTGCACCCCAAATCCAAACCCTGGAACTGATTCTAACTTCCAGGCTGTTTACATGGTATTGCTTTACAGCTATCTCATAGTACTTTAATAAATAAATACACTGCTATTTTTTCACGAAAAAGAATATGTTACTTACCTCAGTTGAAGCTGCCGTAACACTTAATACAAGGAGGCAGCAAGTAACTAACATACACTGTACTTATGGATTCATTAAAAAAAATAAAGGTAATTAATCCCCCCAAATTCCCATGTTTTGATGACTTAGAACAATACCATGTGATAAATATTAATCCATTAATATATGTTCTAATATATCTTTTCTTTTTGCTGATTGTGTTTCAGATCTGAATCAAATTATGTTGCAAAATCTACAATTCAGAAGATTTCAGCAGAGTTGTCCCTCTCCATATATTCATGTAGTAGTACTTACTTCTTAGTAAACTGAAGCTTCAAAAACAAGATTTGGATAGAAATGTTATCTTAGTGTTTTTGAAGATAGTAAAAGCGGGGAAAAAAGACCCACACATTTGAATGCAGGAAGCCTTTAAACCCTTTTTCTCTTTTTTTAATCCTCCCCTCCCCCATCCTTCCTGTGAAACATCAGAATAAACGTCCCTGTTTGAACTAAATCACCCACTGTGTGTAACCGATATCATAAGCACAGGCACATAGACCTCATAACCAGAGCTCTCACACCTTATCAGAACGTTCTCATCTGAAAGGTCAGGATGTTGGAACCCAAACTTTTTTTTTTTTTATGTGGTCGTATCAATTAGGGGTAAAGAGAAAAAAGTGTATGGGGGAAGGGGGCGTTCAGGCTTGTTTAGGCTTCATTTAGCTTTAGTCTATTAAGAGCTAATTCCTATGTGTTTTACCTGATGGTGAGCAAAGCAGCTGAACATTGTATTTCTTTGCAGTGCTGACATTTCCTTTGCACAATTTAAAATTAAACCTTTTATTAGTCCTGGGAAGGCTGAGTCAGGAAACAATAGCAGCTCAGGGAGAGTAATTATTTCTGTTCCATTGTGTAGATGTTAGAACTTTTGATTAGTTGCACTATATAGTACTTAACGGCTAACCAATCTTACTATGATTAACAATACACGAGAAGATTTTTATCCTAGCAGCGGGCTGCAACACCCCTGAAATGTTGGCTTTACCTGCTTCTTGGTGACTTAAGTGTTGTTTTAAAAAATGCCTTTCATTATCTGGAGTGTGTTTGAAAACGACCATACTATCAAGAGCATGGAGTAGTAAGCAGCAGGCACGGCGAGAGGGGATGCAAAACGCGTTCCCAGTGTGTTTCTAATGAGCTTATGATGGCCTCGCAGAATTACTGTTTCTCCTCCAGCCTGGTAAATTACAGTATGCGCAAATTAAATCAGTGGGTCTCATAGAAGCCAGTCTTCATCATGTTCCACATTTGTAAAAATTTAAAAAATCATACTTAATCATATTTAATCATGTCCATTGTCTCAAGAGTATTAGGCTTACTTTCTTCCCCCAAATATTTGGGTGCTAGAAATATATATAGTTTCTCTGTGCTCAAGGAGCAATTTTATTTCGTTCCCTATTTTACCCAAGTGCAGTTCGTATTCCACTTGTGGTCACTCCAAACCACTTGCAGTGGTAACGCTGAAGATGAATTACAGTTCAATAATCGTTATTAAGAAGTGGGATTATCATTATAACATCTATACATGTACATTAGTTACTAACTATGTGTAGTTTTAGCTTTGATTGTAAAGTGTCCTAAAAGCTGGAATTTGGTAAATTACATATTATTAGATAGTAATAACTTATGTGAGTTGAGCTGAAAATGTTCTTTAAAAGCCTGAGGAGCCACTACAAAATGTGTCATCGGCTGGCTGAATGAATGGCCATGTTGTAAAGATAAAATAAGCCATGCCACATAGATTAGCTTTCCAGAATAAAAAAGAAAATGCTACTAAGGTTTGAACTGGGAGAAATAAAATTTACAGAAAAATGGCATAATTGCTACTTTTTATGATTTCACACAACTATTATGCCAGGCAGTTAATACTTATAGCACTCTTGTCTAAGAGTTAAACATTACAAACATTAGCCAATTTTGATTCACAGTCTTTCTTTTATTAATTCTCATTGCTACACGAGCACTTGGTTTTGGCTCCACAGGAAGGAAAAAAAAAATTGCCCAGAGGAGTATTTAAGTGGAATTGACTCCGAGTTTCCATTTTCTAAAACCAGACTGTATAATCCCTGTCCATTAATGTATTAATTGGTTATCATGTTACTAGTAGAGGGTCAAATTAGGCTATTTAATTTATAGCAGGAAATAAAATTGGTCTCCCCTCTCCCACAGAATCTAGCTGTCTTCCTGCCTTTTTCTAAAACCAGACTGTATAATCCCTGTCCATTAATGTATTAATTGGTTATCATGTTACTGGTAGAGGGTCAAATTAGGCTATTTAATTTATAGCAGGAAATAAAATTGGTCTCCCCTCTCCCACAGAATCTAGCTGTCTTCCTGCCCAGCCTCTCCCCACCTGGCTCAAACCACTCTGCTTTTCACAGAGAGCAGCTTAACAACAGGACTTTATACAGTTTTAAATAAATAATCCAGGTTCTCGTTCCTAAAATGGAATGCAGCACAGAGCTGGTTTAGAAGTTGGCATCCTGTGTCCTGCGTATGTGAAACATCAGCGTTGATTAGCAGGGACAGGAGATCGGAAAACCATGAAGCACATTTGAAACCTTGATAGGAAGTGACTCTCTCTGAATGCAGATTTATTGATACTGACAACATTGTTTTTTCCTCAAATTTTAGAAAAGTGAAAGTATCTTGTACGTGGAAAAATACAGAAACCAAATGAATAATGAAAAAACAACAGCTCAGTAGAACTGAATGTCCTAGCTCCTGAAAGAAACCTGTGTGTGCATTTGGGGGTGATGGGTGGGGTGGAGACAGAGAAGGAGGGAGGAAGAAAGGAAAGAAAAAAGAAAAGGTCGAATACAAAACGTTCTTACCAGAGTTTTTTAAAAAATAAGGACCCTATGTAATTTTTTTTGTGTGTGTGTGGCTGGCTGGTTTGACCCTGAGTTTATCAACACTGAGCTCTAACCAACTGAGCTAACCAGCCAGCCCCCAATATTCTACACAATTTTTAAATGTTTTCAAAAATTTAGGTCCTGGTTCATCTATTTCTTTCAAAGGAAAGCCCGTGATACTCAGCAATATTAGCCTGAAACCTGGGGTCTTTAGAGAAATATCATCTCACAAGGGCTTTACATTCATCCATTCTGGCCAAGGAAAGATAATGATGTAAAAATGAATCTCCTGCAAAAAAATAAGCAGAAGAAAAAAAAAAAAAAAAAGAACAGCCCTAAAACATAGCGATCTTTCCAAATGTCAAAGTCTCTTGATTTTGTTGTTGTTAATAAAAGAGAGCTTTTACCAAGATTTTGCAAGTTTATTTGTGGTTAAATAAAAAACTGAGTCACTAAATGGCTGAATTACCAGAAAATCCAAGTCCTGTAATTCAATCTTCCCCAGTACCATCAAACACCCCATTTACTGGCATGGCAAGGGACATAGCTAGAAATTACACTCAACATCAGAAGTGATGAGGCCTCTGATGTTTAATCCAGAGTCAGGAGGCTGTTGTGTCACATTGCAGAGCTATGCTACCAGGAGGACACTCACCTTTGGGTGCAAGGTAGCAACGTGCCTCAGCGTGTATGCAAATGCTCTGCTGGCTCTCACCTCCCAGCTCCAGACTCCTTGAATAGGTTTTTTGTGCCAAAGACAAGATTTCCTTCATTCTTTATGACTGTTCTGTCATAATGAACAAACTCGGAACAAGGAGACCTTCAACTACATCTTTGCATTGGGATAAAACTCCCAAGTTAATCCTATTGTTACCTGTGCAGTGCACACACATGGGCCCTTGAAGTAACTAAGCGCTGACTCAGAACCACCATGTTCATCATAACGTATACAGCCAAAGTCAGGGGAAGGCCGAGGCCATTCAGGTACTGCAGAAAGGATATATGATATCTCTGATGGGATGATATGACCCAACTGTGGCCATGGTCATCTGCATAGTACATCCTTAAAGGACAAAGACATGGAGGTAAAAAATATGATAGGAAAAATATGGAAGAAGTTGGTCATTTCCTACTCCACACCCTCAACATATATGAAATTTCCTTTGGAATTTCTCATGGGGATAGATTGAGTTCCCTGCACAATGGCTGTAGGTGATCACAATTACTTGTGTACTATAGGTACACAATAGCTATAGGTGATTTGTGGTCATAGGATGTGAGGTTGCAATGGGAGGAAATATATCATTTTAAAAATCTTCAGATGATCAAAAATATTGTTCATCATGATGTTGCAAAAATCAAAATGGTAAGAGAATAGGAATATAGAAAAATAAGAAGTATCTTTAAAAAAATTAAAACTCAGTACAATAATAAAGGGCTCAACAGTTGCCACCAAATATAAATATTAAGAAGTAATATGACACATTTTGAGAGATATTTGTTAATGCAAAAATCAAAATGGTAAGAGAATAGGAATATAGAAAAATAAGAAGTATCTTTAAAAAAATAAAAACTCAGTACAATAATAAAGGGCTCAACAGTTGCCACCAAATATAAATATTAAGAAGTAATATGACACATTTTGAGAGATATTTGTTAATTTTTTATTTTACATAATATTATAATCTCTGAAGGGTTACCAAGGTGAGGTTAGAGACTATATCTCCATTCAGTATACAAAGCGTCTAATAAACTGTTATCCAGCTATGAAAGAATAGACTAACTGTGGACACATGAGCGAGAGGACTGTGGCGACCTGCCCTCACCGTTCCCTTCATTGTGACAGGATCCTGAGCTCACTTCCAAGGCCAGCTGTGTTCTCGTTAGACCCGGAGCATCCTAAAAGCCTGTTGTGCCTTCATTCTTTGAACCTGCAATATTTGATTCTCTTCAAATCTCTTAGCACAAATACAAAGCATTCACAGACCTGCTGGGAACAGCAATTTAGAGAACACAGAGATATGGGTATGTCTTGAGAAGGCTGGATAATAAGGACAGGGGGGCAAAACTAGGTTTTTAAAAAATGGGACACCAGAAGAATGATGCATATTTATGTCATCCTTCAGCCTCCCACAACATGTGCAAAGTACGTTGGGATCAAACTAGGCTTTGAGAGATCTGAAGAAAATTACTTTGTTCTCTGAGTTCAGTTCTCTCATTTATAAAACCTGGGACAATACCTGCATTATACAGATAGTTAAATAATTTCATGAGATAAAAGTATGTAAATATCCTATTGCTATGTAATATCAGAGTGGAGTGGCTGGTAAATGTAATTTACTTGTCTTTCTCACTCCCAAATACAGTAGTTCCCCCTTATCTGTGGAAAATACGTTCCAAGACCCCCAGTGCATGCCTGAAACCAGGGTTAGTACCAAACCCTATAAAAACTGTTTTTACTAGACTTACATACCTATGGGTAAAGTTTAATTTATAAATTAGGTACTGCAAGAGATTAAAAACAATTGCTAATAATAAAATAGAACACCTGTAATAATAAGAGATGAGTTAAAGTCCTTCTTGTGAATTTGTCTATTTCTCTTTAGTTTGGGGGTTATATTTTGGGACTATATTATTAGCTGTATTAGAATTCAGAATTGTTGTACTTCCTGGTGGGTTGATATGTTGTCATTATGAAATGCTGCTCTCTATCTCTAGCAGTGTTGCTAGCCTATCGACACCGTACTGCTTATTGGAGCTCTACTAGCTTGCTTGTAGTAAGTGGTAGCGTAATACGTCTTTTTAAAGGTGTGTCTCTAGTAAGCAGAATACATTTTGATTTGTTTCTTTAACCACTATGACAGTGTCTATCTTTTAGAGTATTAATTATATTTATATTTAATATATATTTAATGAACTATTTGTGTTGAAATCTACATCCTAGTTGATTTCTAGTTTTCCATCTCTTGCTTCTTTTTCCCCTCTACCTTGCCTTCTTTTAGGAAAATAAAGAACCATTTGTTCTGGTTTTCTCCTATATTAACTGTTGTTTATTGCTTTCGGTTGATTAGGTCCCCCAAAACTTAATCACCACTGTAACTGTTGAGGGTGGGAAATCGATTATGGTAATTGAAGCGGGGAGCCTTGAAAAGGTGACTAGATTCTTGAGTTCCACATATAAAAAAAATAAACAGACCCAAAAAACTCAAAAATCTAGGCAGAAGAATTGTTCAGATTTAATTTTAGGAATCAAAATTATGTATAAAACTGGAAAAAACAAAAGCAGTATTGTACCCTGTGCCATTTAGTTAGAATACTGAAGTTGCCTACATCATCACAAAATATGCACAGTCTAATGAGCTAATATTTTTGATAGGGAGGAGTATCAGTAGTATAGTATTTGCAAAATACTGATGAGTTTTTGACGATGTTTGTTTCTAATCTGTAATGAAATAAAAAGAATATAGGCTACATTGAGTGAGTTTTTCATACATTTACTTATTTCATTAAAGAGCTGTGCTTTATTCTCAGAATGTTTTCTTCCTATTTTGGGTATGTTACAGAAGGTGTTTTTTTAATTAAATGTGTGGTGATTGAAGATGGTAATCTATTTTTTTCCTACTGTCCTTGCTTGGTAAAGTAGAAACTGAGCAAATTTTTGTTAGTACATATATTTTATTAGAACATATATATGTACATATATTAGTACATATATTTTATTTTTTGAAATGTTAGCAGTAATTTCAATCCAGTAATCTGAGGATATTCTTGAAGAATGTAAATATTCTTAAAGAATATAAAGGAGAAAGATTAGTGTTTTCAAAGGTCAAAGTCTTCTGCTTTCTATTTCCCCCCCCCCCTAATTTCTTAAAATAGATGTATAGCTTCTTGATTTGCAGCCTTTATTCTAACAGTACATTTAGGTTTACCCATTTTCCTTTAAGAAAGACTTTAGCTGCCTCCCATGTGATATAATATTTTTTACTTTGTTGTCATTCTTTACAAAATATGTTCTATACTTTGCTTTGATATCTTCTATCACTTGTAAGTTAGAAGAGTATTAATTTCTAAATATTTGGCATGTGATCAATTTTGGTAAATGCCCTGTTTGCTCTTGAAAAGAAAGGGTGTTCCTCAGTTAGTGTTCTTTATGCATCAGTGGGGGTGAGAGCTAGAAATCAAGTTTAAATCCCCTACCTCTTTGCCGATGTTTTCAGTTTGCTTATTCTATAAGTTATTGAGAGAGATGAGTTAAAGTCCTTCTTGTGAATTTGTCTATTTCTCTTTAGTTTGGGGGTTATATTTTGGGACTATATTATTAGCTGTATTAGAATTCAGAATTGTTGTACTTCCTGGTGGGTTGATATGTTGTCATTATGAAATGCTGCTCTCTATCTCTAGCAGTGTTGCTAGCCTATCGACACCGTACTGCTTATTGGAGCTCTACTAGCTTGCTTGTAGTAAGTGGTAGCGTAATACGTCTTTTTAAAGGTGTGTCTCTAGTAAGCAGAATACATTTTGATTTGTTTCTTTAACCACTATGACAGTGTCTATCTTTTAGAGTATTAATTATATTTATATTTAATATATATTTAATGAACTATTTGTGTTGAAATCTACATCCTAGTTGATTTCTAGTTTTCCATCTCTTGCTTCTTTTTCCCCTCTACCTTGCCTTCTTTTAGGAAAATAAAGAACCATTTGTTCTGGTTTTCTCCTATATTAACTGTTGTTTATTGCTTTCGGTTGATTAGGTCCCCCAAAACTTAATCACCACTGTAACTGTTGAGGGTGGGAAATCGATTATGGTAATTGAAGCGGGGAGCCTTGAAAAGGTGACTAGATTGTAAGACCATGCCATAGCAAATGGATCAAAAATGGCCATCGTGGGTGGGTTCTGAGGGCTTTAAAAAGAGAGTGAATGAAGAGGTTACTCTCTGCTCTCTTTGCCCACCATTTTCACAATGTGATGCCCTACCATCACTGTCACCACCAAGACCTTCACCAAATGTGTTCCCTGGACTTTGGACTTCCCAACCTCTGAAGCTGTAAGCAATGCATTTCATTTTCTTATAAATTACCCAGTTCCATGTATTTTGCTATAAGCAACAGAAACAGACTAAATATAGTTATACATTCTTTTATTTTTTTCTTTTGATTACCCTAGAGATTCATTCTTGACTTATTAAAGATTACTATAAATTAGTACTATTACAGCATCCCAGATAATGAAAAAATCTTTGAATATTTTAACTCCATTTACCTTCTCTCACTTTATTTGCTGTTATTTTCATGTAATTTATTTTACCTATATGTCTTAGTTTGGCTTCTCTCATACACAAATCCTGGGACAAAGAGTTTAGAGAGTTTATTAGGAGAGTAATCCCAGGAAGAAGGTGATGAAGTGAGGAAGGAAGAAAGTCAATAAAGAATATCTTAATGACCAGGTCACAGGTTTGGGGCTTAAGTGTGAGGGGCTGCAGGGGGTTAAATGGTAGCCCCCCAAGAAGATATGTTCATATCTTTACCCCAGAAACCTGTGAATATTACCTTATTTGGAAAAAAAGGGTCTTTGCAGACGTAATTAATTTAAAGATCTTGAGATAAGGAGATCATCCTGGATTGGGGTGGACCCTAAATCCAATGACAAGTTCTTTAAGTGCTAGCAGAAGAAAACCCCCAGACACTGAGAAGGCCAGGTGAAGATGGAGGCAGAGATTGGAATTATGCAGTCACAGTCTAAGGAACATCTAAAGACACCAGACACTGAAAGCAGCAAGGCAGAATTCTCCCCTAGAACATTCCCAGGGAGCATGGCCCTCCTGGTGCATTGATTTCAAACTTCTACCTTCCAGAACTATGAGAGAATAATTTTTTATTGTTTTAAGCCATCAAGTTCATATAATTTGTTACAGCAACACTAGGAGATTGATACAGGGCCCCTCTATGAAACACATCACAGAATCTTTCCACAAGATGCTGAGGAGACCAGGGAATTTAGCCACTGACTTTTACTTGGCATCCATTGAGGGTTGCCTCAAGGCACTTCCTCCCTCACTTTCCAGACCTGTGCACAGCCAGGCGAGCAAGCTGTGCTTCCCTGACACTGGAGAGAGGCCTCAGGCAGAGAGGAGACCAGGGCACTGGAGGTGGGAAGGTTGCTCGTGGGAGGGAACTGTCAGCAGCTGAGCAGAAAATCAGGTGGGCCAGCAGGCTGTCAGATGGGATGTCATCAATGTCCATTACATATACCATGTTCCACAAGGCATTGGCAATCTTCTTTTATTCAAGTGGCATTTATTTAAATTTATCAACATATTTAATTGGCTTCATTAATTTGTATTCCTTCTTTGATCATATCTGGGATAATTTTCCTTTTATGTAAATAAGATCCTATCATATATTTTAATTTGGTCAGGTGGCAAAACATCTCTGTTTTTGATTATATGAATATGTGTCTATTTCATCTTTCTTTTGAAGACTATCTTGGCTCTGTATAGATTTCCAGGTTGGCAGTTTTTTGTTTTGGGGAGTTTTTTTCACCACTTTTACGATGACATTTTATTTTCCTCTGGCTTTCAGACTTTGTTTGACAGTCTTATTTTTGCTCCTTTTAAGGAAATTTTCTCTGGATACTTTTAACTTTGGCTCTTTATGTTTGGTTTTCAGCAGTTTATAAATATCTAGTGTTTTTTTTTTCTTTTTCCTGCTTGAGTTTCATAGTACTTCTGGAATCTGTAGTTTGATATCTTTCTTTGTTTTGGAAAGTTCACAGCTAGCGTTTTCTCAATTATTGCTTATACTCCATTCTTTCTCCTTTCTGTTTGGAATTTCAGTTATATGTGCATTAGAGCTTGTCTCTGTGTCTCACATGGTTTTGATTTTCTTTTCCATATTTTTCATCTTTTCCTTTGCTCCACTTATATCTGTGTATTTTCTACTAATCTGTCATCTGATTCACAAATCCGGTGCCTATTCTGCTGTTTAAACCATTTCTTACATTCTTAATTTCAACTACTGGAGTTTTCAGTACGAAAATGTACATTGTATCTTTTTAAAATTGATTCCAGTTTTCTCAAAAAATTCAGATGACAAGATGCAACATTTTACCAAAAAAACTATAGCCTATGAAACTGTTATGCTAAACTCTGTTTCTGCTGTTTCCAATATCTTGATCATGTGTTGATCTGTTTCTGTTGTTCATTTTTCCTCTTTATTTTCAGTCATTTGATCCTGACACAGTGCGAAGCTTGGATTATACCATCTTCCTCTGGAGAGAATTTGCTTTTCTTCTGGTAAGTGGTGAAAATAAAAGCTGATCTTCTTAGTCCAGTCAAGGGTTTTAGTCTCTGTGAGGGCATCTGTGGACCCTCTGCTCTGACTCCTAAGGTATAGCTTTTCAGAAGATCAACAGGAATCCTGGTTATTGACCTTCTTAGTAGGCTCTGATTCTCCGTTTTCTTTTCACTTCATCTGACTACTGAAAACTGCTGAAATTTGACAACTTTAGATTTCATCTCGTCTTCAGCTTTTCACTTGATGCAGTTTGAGACACTAGTAAGATTAGTTAGTCTCATGTTTTATGAACTCCTTGGGGGGGGGAAGTGCTCATTTATTCAACATGTTTATTCTTATAATATATCATAATCATCATTATAAGTCCCAGAATGAGAAACTGTACATACATGTCCACACAGAGAATATTCTAGTCAATGAATAAGCTCTAAGAACAAATTCTCTTTTTATGAGGTTACCATTCTCAAAAAAATAGCAAATTATAGGCACTTGCTGTTATACATATTTGTATTTTTATGTAAATATAAAAGAAAATGAGGTTTTTTTCATGATAATTATCACAAGGAAACTGGACAATTTCTTGTTACGTTGTTCTAGTTTTGTTGTTTTGGCCAAGGGTATTAAAGGACTCAATTATCCTAAGTCATTTTTAAAATTACATGCTTTCATTTTCTTATTTGTTTATGATTTTACTCTTAAGCAAATGAGCAATAATAATACATCAATGAAATACTTTATTTTAAAATAACTGTAAGATCATGGTGTTAAAAAACTAAATGCTTTATTAAAAATAATATATTTTTGTGATAAAGCCATTATTTTAAATATAAAATCCCAGTTTATTCTGAAGCATAACTAAGCAGAAAAGCATTGTAAGTATCATTTTTAAATGTTTGTATTGGGCCGGCCCAGTGGCGCACTGGATAAGTGTGCCGCTTGGGAAGCGCGGCAGCGCTCCCGCCCAAGGATTCAGATCCCACATACAGACCGGTTCCCGCTCACTGGCTGAGCGAGGCACGGGAGCAGCGCCGAGGGTTGCGATCCCGTTGCCGGTCCCCGGTCCGGTACAGGGGCAACACTGAGAGTTGCGATCCGTTGCCGGACACGGAAAAAGACAAAAAGACAAAAATAAATAAATAAATAAATAAAAAATAAATAAATAAATGTTTGTATTGACACAACATTATGTTAAATGGTACAAAAGAAAAGTAAGATGAAATCTCTCTATATATGAATATATATGTATATATATATAAACACACACATATTGCAGAAAATACCAGAGTGCTTTAAGTGCATAATGAAATAAACTAAGCACTGTTTTTTTTTTTTTTTTCCATTAAATTTTTATTTTGTCAATATACAATGTATATGATTATTATGGCCCATCACCGACACCTCCCTCCCTCCTCCCTCTCTCCCCTCCCCCCCAAGAATGTCCTTTCCCTTTGCTTGTTGTAACAACTTCAAAAAGGTATAGTTGTTATATCTTCTTCCCCCCCCCGCCTGGTTTTTTTTGTGTGTGTATGTGGGTGAATTAATTTGTTTAATTTTTAGCTCCCACCAATG
>NW_007733685.1:96833-106148 GCF_000696425.1 Galeopterus variegatus | reverse complement strand
TCTGCATTACAGGTGTCACTCCCCGGTCTCACTCAAACCTGACGGTCTCCTCTGTCAGCAAGGAGTATATTTAAGGAGCAAGACAGGTAAAAATAGAAGGAAAGAACTTCTGAGGAATAAAGGGTCAAGGAATAGAAATGGGAAAACAGGAGGTGGGAGGGAAGATGGAATCAGACGCAAGGAAGAGGAAACAAAACTCCCTCTGGAAGAATTATTACAAACTTTTTAAAACTGAAGAATCTTATTTCCATAGCGCCAGTAGACTCCACATTCCTGAGATATTTTATCTTACTATTTCCTATAAAAATTAATAAGAATTATACACTTAGGATAATTATAACTCTGTGAAATGTGCCACTTTGAGATGTCTCAATTTTAACAACAAATGTCAGTAAGATTTGGTTAAAACAATAGATTTTCACTTGTTAATTTTATTTCACATGCTCAATTAAAAGCCTCTTCATAGATTACTTTAAAAGCCTTCGTTTTCAAATCAGCAGGATACTGATTTAATCTTCTTTGAAAGACAGTTAATAAAATGCAGTCATAAACAATTATTTCAATAGCTAATGGAGCACAGGTGAGCTTTTAAGACTGGAGAGGGGAACAGGAGTGACTTCACTGATAAAGGAGTGGGTACTTTCTAGAGCAGTGTCTATACTAGCTGATTTAACCCAGTGCTCTCAGGTGCTCCCTACTGCATTTGACACTAGACACTAGGCCCCCATTGGAGGATCAACCCCAAACCAGTCTACTTCATCACTGACCCAGAGAAATTTAAAGAGCTTAAGAATCTAGCACTTGCTACCAAATTATGCTCACCTCTAAGCCTCTCATGGACATTTGCCTATTGTACATGCCACTCTTGGGCTGGCAAAAAAGTCAGCAGCATGTCTGTTCCCCTTTTGATGTGACCACCTTTTCCCTTCCCCACTGCCCTGCCCAGAGTTCAGGAGAGGGCTGCTCTCAGTGGTGGATTTTTTGGCAACTGTATTAGTCAGGGTTCTACAGAGAGAGGAAGAGATTTTAAGGAATCGGCCCACACAGTTGTAGGGGCTGGCAAGTGCAAAATCTGCAGGGCAAGTTGGCAAGCTGGAGATTCTGGTGACAGTGGATGGTACAGTCTTGAGTCCAAAGGCTGGAGATTCAGGTAGAATTTCTGTGTTACAGTCTGCGGGTAGAGTTCCTTCTTTGAGAAACCAGTCTTTGCTCTTCAGGCCTTCAACTGAATACGTGAGACCTACTCACATTACGAAGAATAATCTGTTTTACTTAAGGTGAACTGATGGTAAATGTTAATCACATCTAAAAAAAATACTTTTACAGCAACATCTAGCCTAGTGTCCAACCAAATATCTGAGCACTATAGTCTAGCCAAGTTGACACATAAAAGTAACCTTCATAGCCACATAGAAGGAGCCTGAGTCATGGCCCATGAATCTGCCAGTCCAGCCCTGGGCAATCTACCTCCAGACTTTATACGAGGGAGAATAAAATCCTGCTTTATTTAATCCACTATTTTCTCTTGTTATTTTTTTATTTTATTTATTTATTTATTTATTTATTTATTTATTTATTTATTTTGCCAAACTGAATACTAAGTGACATGTCTGCTCTTTTATTCTCACGGCATTAATTGGACATGGCGTTTTGCCCCCATCCTTTGGAAAACCTAAGGGACCTGGGAAAGTGAAGTTACTCCTAATCCCCTTCCTTTTCCAAAATCTGTCATCCCAAACTCTTTTCTTCCTCCTACAGCCTGGAGTTTATTTCCACAATCTGTACTGTGTGGTGTGAAAACGCTGTTCTCCTAGCTCACAAGTAATCAATCTCCTTGGCCTCCTGCTGGCCAGGGGACATCGCTCTGCTTCCCCGAGTGCTGCTGCTGATGGGGAAGAGGAGGAGGCCATGCACTTCATGTCTCAGGTGTCCAGGCTGCCATGGTTTGATGCTCCATGGGCTGTCTGCTGGCCAGGGGACATCGCTCTGCTTCCCCGAGTGCTGCTGCTGATGGGGAAGAGGAGGAGACCATGCACTTGATGTCTCAGGTGTCCGGGCTGCCATGGTTTGATGCTCCATGGGCTGTTCTGCCACACTGGTTTCAACGCCAGCCATACTCGCAGATGGAGCAACTGTCTCTGGATCCCAATTCCAAGTTCCCAGAAGAGCGAATTTATTACCCCAGATGGAGCTCTTGTCTGCTCCTTGTCCACGGACCTGGGACGAGGGAGGAGGATGATACAGGGACTCCCCCCCCCCGGGGGAGATGTGGTTCTAGATGCCTTAGGCAGTGTGTGGATGCCTCCTTTCTGAAATGGCATGCCGCTGGCTTGCAGGCACAAGGTCTGGGTGAGTTCCTGACACTCTCTGAAGATAAGAAAATGACTTATTGGAACCATTGAAAACGAAACTAGAAATGTGAAGAGCAGACTTGTGCTCATGTAAAACAATATACCCTGTAAGGGTTTCTCATAACTATCTCCACTAATCCTTAATCAGTTTTTCCAGGAGAATAGAGATGAGAATAGAGATAATCCTTCCCGGCTATCCCTGCATCCACACTTCCCTTCCACTGATCCGTCAGCTCTGCACTTCAAGCCTCTCACTACTTGTCGCTCCAAGGTGATGACCCCACATGATCCACTTGATCAAAGAACAGTCCTTCAAGGTAATTTAACTTAAAGCCTGCTCCCCTCCCCCCAGCACGGTCTGCCAAGTGCTGGCTGCCCTCTTTCCTCGTTAACGGAAGCGATGGTGTGTGACTGGACTTCTTTGCCCCACACCAGTATCTTCTGCCAGACCAGCAGCTTTGCTCTGCCAGTGTCACTCTCCTGTGCTTCACAGTGATGGGAGGACGTTTCAAAACTCTCTTTTGTGGGAAGATTCATTTCCAATTGGAGCGTAATAGAAATGTTGGCCTGGGCACACCCATCTGATCTGTTCCATCATTCTTTTAATTTTAAATTGTACATTGAATAGTGGAGTTTTGTGTTTTTCTAACAGTCCCATGGTGAGATTTTTTTTAACTCTTCATTTGTTTGTTTATCAGAAGGTCTTATACAGTCTTCAATAAATTTCACAGAGACTCTCTCTATAGCAAGGACCTTGTTAACGTAATCTTATCCCCTCCTTTTAAGTTTAGTAGATCATCAGTTACGTATCATCCTTTCCTAATGGATAAATAAATGAGACTGACTAGAGCCAGCAATAAACTTCACCACCCTCAGTCCACTGGAGACTGCAGAGGGCCCTTCATTAGACGGTGCTGCTTGTAGCTGGTCCCACCACTCGGGGTTTGCTGCTAGTGCTGTATCTTTGCATTAAGTATCAGCCATGGCCTTGCAGAGACAGAGGATCCACTCAAACAAGAAAAATGAACAGAGTTTGATAAAGGGACAGCTTATAAAACTGTGTATAGTTTAATGGAAACCAATCAGAGATGGAGAGGCATCCTGTGGCTTACAGCAGCAGAAGCCTTTATCGCTCCAGACCTGAAGGGAGGAAATGGCTCTCAAAACCATGGGGGAGCCCTTGTGTCTATGAGAGACTGCTGTGCAGGCAGGGCCACAAAGCAACCAGCCCTCCATGACCCAGCAGGGAGGGAGCTGGGGAATGGACTCCAGGGTCTTGTGCTCCAGTCTCCTCCTGGTGAGTTCATCGGCCAAACTCAGTGTGCCCAGGGCCAGGGTGCCAGCCTCCTGAGGTTCCAAGCAGGGGGAGGAGGAGGATGGAGGGCCTCAGCGGGAGCAAGCAGAAACTGTGGCAGAGACCAGGACAGCCACCTCATGCAAGTCTCTGAGTCCTCTCGCCGTGCTCTGCCAACTGGAGGATTCCCAGGGTCATTTATAACCCCTTTTTCAGATGGGAAGACCAGTGGGGAGAAAAGGTCAAGGTCAGTAGGGTCTGTTCATTCTCTTTGCTCCTTTAAAGAGTCACCATGAGCTCCTAAAGATCAGAGACTGACTCTTGGACCTGGCTCCATCCCCAGCTCCCAATTCTAGTGTCAGGTGACAGTCACCAAATGCTTATTGAGACAATATGTGAATGCATGAATAAATGCATGGTCTCTTCTCCTAGAATAGGCTTTAGCTTAGAGTAACTATTTGTCTCGGAACTTCTAGAGCATCCTTACTTCAAATATTGTCCCCCAGTGTTCGCATTTGAGTACACTTACATTCAATAGACCAAGAGCCCTGATCTTCAGTTCTGAACACACAGTCACTGCAGCTCCTGAGACCTGGTTTTAATGCCAAATGTAAGCACTGAGGGCAGACATGGTAACGGATGGCTTACAGAGTTCACGTACTATAGTTATCAATATCCCTGCTCAACAGCACATTGTAATGCACCAGCTCTGAGACCAATTTTGTGTGTTCAAATGAAAGTACAAAAATCAATTACCAAAGAAGGATTATTTTTGTAGTGCAGCCTCTTGCCTTCCAGAGTAATTCAAAAATCATTATAGACCACCACATTCACAGAAACACTCTTCACCTCTTTCCCGATAGATTTTTTCTCACAAAAAAGAACATGACAACATGCTTATTGAATGGTAAGAAATATCTTTGTTTTACTGTGACTTCAATTTGAATCCACAGTGATTCTCCATCTCGATCTTTACAAACTAAGTTGACAAATTTGGTTCGTTTAAAAGATAAGTTAAGGAGAACCTAGGATTCTCATATCAATTTGAATCCACAGTGATTCTCCATCTCGATCTTTACAAACTAAGTTGACAAATTTGGTCAGTTTAAAAGATAAGTTAAGGAGAACCTAGGATTCTCATATGGACAGTTATCAAACCATTTTTCTGTTTTATTGGTCATGTTGGCATTCTATTGCCCTTTAAATGTCACAAGTTCAAGAGCACAGGTGTATACATCCTGAGCACATTTCTTCTTGCTGTAATAAAACATGGGGGCAAAATTTCCCAGGACATAGATAAGATGACAGAGAAACAACGAAATAAACATCAAAGCAACTCTGGCACTGCTACAGAAAAGAAGCTGAGCTGTTTTTCAAAGCTTTGTCATTGTTCTACCACTAAGCTAATCAAGGAGTAGCCGAATCTGTTTGTCAGTGCATGCTGATTTTTTAGTCATCTAACTGCAATTAGAAAAATGGAATTTGGGGGCCGGCCCGGTGGCGTACTGCTATAGTGCGCCACTTGAGAAGCGCGCCAGCGCTCCCGCCGAGGGTTCGGATCCCACATACAGACCGGTTCCCGCTCACTGGCTGAGCGAGGCGCGGGAGCAGCACCGAGGGTTGCGATCCCGTTGCCGGTCCCGGTCCGGTGCGGGGGCAACACTGAGGGTTGCGATCCGTTGCCGGACACGGAAAAAGACAAAAAAAAAAAAAAAAAAGAAAAATGGAATTTCTTTGCTATGATATGTGCAAAAATATAAGATGTGGTACTTTTTTTTTTTCTTTCTTTTTCTGTTTGGTAGCTGGCCAGCACAGAACTCAAACCCTGGACCTTGGTGTTATCAACACCATGCTCTGGTCAGCTGAGCTAACTGGCCAGCCCAGATGTGCTACCTCTTCCTAAAGGAAGGAAAACCACGTCATGGTGTGCAGTATTTTTCTTTCAGAAGCGCTTGCTACCTGCCAACAGGCTGGGTATCATTTCCAATGTTACACCGCTGCAGTTATAGGTAAGGATGCAGTTATAACATTCCTAGTATTTCAAGACCCACAGCGAGCTAAAGCAGTCACGTGGATAGATCAACAAGCAAGAATAGGAAAAGAGCAAAGAGTCAGTGAATTCTGGTTTTTCCGTCTTGTATCCAGTTTTAGGCCACGTAACAAAGGGGTAAAATGTGCTTTTCACCAATATTCTCAATTACTGATCCCCAAGAAAGCANTAACAAAGGGGTAAAATGTGCTTTTCACCAATATTCTCAATTACTGATCCCCAAGAAAGCACCTAAGAGGATTTCTTCCTTTATCCTACTCTCCTCATCACAAGATTTTAGCATTTTCTAAAATTTTGAATGTCCAGAATAGGCAACAATATAGAGATAGAAAGTAGATAAGTGATTGTCTGGGGCTGGGAGTGGAGGGAGAGACAACTGGGGGTGGGGAGGATGGAGAATGACCATCAGTAGTTATCACAGAGTGTTTGAGGGGGTGAAGGAAATGTTCCAAAACTGATTGTGGTGATGGTTACACAACTGTGAACAAACTAAAAACCATTGAATTGTACACTTTAAATGGGTGAATTATATGATATGTGAATTATGTCCCAATAAAGTTTTTTTCTAAAAGAAAAGAGTTCTTATTTCATCTTTCTTTTTTCATCTATATCCAGGTGCTTTGAGCTCTCCTTCCAAAACCCTTCTTTATCCAGTCTTCTTTCTTTTTATCTATCTTTTATGACTGTCCTGGTTTGTTATTTACCTAATTCACTCTGAAACTTTCAATTCCTTTCTCTGACTTCTGATTCTTCCCTGTCTCTTTTGTCTACTGCACTGTGAGCACAATTGTCTTTCTGACACATACATCCAGGTACGTGTTTCTCTTGCTAAATAATCCTCTATTTCTCCCCATTGTCTATATCAGTGATTTCCAAACTATAGGGGAAAAAAAAGCAACACACATATAAATTTTATAAATGAATGCATAAAGGAAGCACAACTATCACCAAGTGGTTCACAGATCAAGAGTCTACTTCTTAGGACAAAAAAAAAAAAAACAGAAATAGTTTAAGCACTAAGATAAACATACATTGTTTTAATTATACAGAAAAGAGTGTGACTAGTCAAGATTAAGAACCAGGGTTTCTATGACTCTGGGACTCTCATCCACCATTTCTTCCCTGTGTACAGATGTTGCATCTTTTCCTTCTCCAAATTACCTTTCCCCAAAGGCTGGAAAGGGGTCCTCTGCCAGCTCATGGACTCACATTTTCAAAGGGTTGGTCAGGAGGAGAAAAGTCTTCTGTCCCTAGTAAGAGTCTTCCAGTCCCTGAGGTTCCAGCTGGCTGGCCTGGGGGGTTGGGGGAGGTGTTGTAATTGACAGCACCCACTCGGATCATGACAATCATGAGGTCACAGTGGAAGCCCCTGCTCGGATCATGAGGATCATGAGGTCGAAGTGGAAGCCCCCGTGCTTTCTGAAACAAACATCCCTTCCTCAAGAAGTGGGAGGCTGCTCTATCAAAACAAAGATGGTCTGCTATAGGGTTCTGGAAATCCTATACTCTAAAACGTGGCCATTACAGGGGATTTTCAGTTTTCATGTCAGAGATCACTGTGTAACTAATCCTCCTGCAGCAGGAGATACACATAATTTGAATAAGGGTAGAAAACAACACTTTAAAAAACTTTGGAAAATCACCAATACAGCATGACTTGAGATGTTCTGTTCCTCAAAGAAGGGAGGTAAAATGAGAGGAATTTCACATTTGCCCTAGCACACTTGCAGAGAACATTGCCAGCTTTCAACAGAGCGGAATAGAACGCCAGCAGAAAGCAGCCAGAGGCTGGAGTTCAGGTCCAGGCAGGGCAGCTCCAGCGGGCACAGCAGGAGGGCCACCTCCCGAGGATACGGGCAAGATGGACATATGCCAGGCCTGGAAACAGTCCTCCACAGAATTTAAGTGGTTACTTACACTTTGTATGTCACCAAAAAGAAATGAAGAAGGAAATAATCCAGAGACTCTAATTTTTAAAAAACAGCCTTGTTGAGTTATACGTAGTCCCCCCTTAGCCACAATGCCTGAAATTGGGTATGGTACCAAACCCTATATATATACTATGTTTTTTCCTATACATACATACCTATGATAAAGCATAATTTATAAATTAGATACAGTAAGAGATTAACAACAACTAGTAATAAAACAGAACAATTATAACAATATACTGTAATAAAAGTTATATGAATGTGGTCTCTGTCACTCTCTCAAAATACTGTAATATTTTCAGATCTCTGTTGATTGCAGGTAACTGAAACATGGGAAGCAAAATCAAGGATAAGGGGGACTACCGTATTTCACACACCATAAAATTCACCTATTGAAAATGTACAGTTCTATGTTTTTTTAGTAGTTTCAGAGAGTTGCACGACCATCACCACCATCTAATTTTAAGAATATTTTCATTACTGCCTCCCTCCCCGTGAGAACTCTGTCCCCATTAGCAGTCACTGCTCAATTCCTCTCCTCCCCAGCCCTGAAACCACTAATCAACTTTTTCTTTCTGTGTATTTCACTTTTATGGACATTTCACATATCTAGGATTATACAATAAATACATGGACTTATGAGACTGGCTTCTTTCACTGTACCTAGGAGTGGAATTTCTGGATCATATGGTAGTTCTATATTTAACTTATAAAAACTGCCCGACAGTTTTCCAAAGTGCTGCACCATTTTACATCCCCACCGGCAGTGCATGAGGGTTTCACTTCCTCCCCATCCTAGGCAACAGGTTTTACCATCCTGTGTTTCATTCCTGGTATGAGTAATTTGACTGTCCTTTATTATTGTCTAGATCAGTCTGGTTAAAAGTTGTCAATCTTGTTGGGGAAAAATAGTTTAAAATAATAAAAAAAAGCATTTATAGTCTTTTATGTCTACCTATGAATTTACCTTTACTAGTGATCTTTATTTGTTCATGTGGATTTGAGACACTGTCTCGTATCCTTTAATTTCAATCTACAGGACTTCCTTCAGGGTTTCTTATACGGCAGGTTTGCTAGTGACAAATTCTCAGTTTTTGTTTATCTGGAAATATCCCAATTTCTCCTTTGTCTATGAAGGAGAGTTTTGCTGGATATAGAATTTTTTTTTTTCCTTTTTGTCTTTTTTCGTGTCCGGCAACGGACCTCAACTCTCAGTGTCACGCCCGTACCGGACCGGGACCGGCAACGGGATTGCAACCCTCGGTGTTGCTCCCGCGCCTTGCTCAGCCAGTGAGCGGGAACCGGTCTGTATGTGGGATCTGAACCCTCGGTGGGAGCGCCATCACACTCCCAAGTGGCACACTGTAGCAGTGCGCCACCGGGCCGGCCCGGATATAGAATTTTTAATTGACTGTCTTTTCCTTTCAGCATTTTGACTATGTCATTACACTGCCTTCTACCTTCCAAGGTTTCTTATGAGAAGTGAATCTTTACCTTATCAAGGAGCCCGTGTTTATAATAAGACATATTTCTCTTGCTGCTTTCAAGATTTTTTTCTTTATCTTTGACTTTTGTCATGTTGACTATGATGTGTCTAGATCTGGTCTCTTTAAGTTTATTCTACTTAGAGTTTGTGGAACTTTGTTTTTTTACTTAGTGTGCAAATGCATAGATTAATATCTTTAATAA
>NW_007733685.1:81429-96628 GCF_000696425.1 Galeopterus variegatus | reverse complement strand
TTCCTTTTTGTCTTTTTTCGTGTCCGGCAACGGACCTCAACTCTCAGTGTCACGCCCGTACCGGACCGGGGACCGGCAACGGGATTGCAACCCTCGGTGTTGCTCCCGCGCCTTGCTCAGCCAGTGAGCGGGAACCGGTCTGTATGTGGGATCTGAACCCTCGGTGGGAGCGCCATCACACTCCCAAGTGGCACACTGTAGCAGTGCGCCACCGGGCCGGCCCGGATATAGAATTTTTAATTGACTGTCTTTTCCTTTCAGCATTTTGACTATGTCATTACACTGCCTTCTACCTTCCAAGGTTTCTTATGAGAAGTGAATCTTTACCTTATCAAGGAGCCCGTGTTTATAATAAGACATATTTCTCTTGCTGCTTTCAAGATTTTTTTCTTTATCTTTGACTTTTGTCATGTTGACTATGATGTGTCTAGATCTGGTCTCTTTAAGTTTATTCTACTTAGAGTTTGTGGAACTTTGTTTTTTTACTTAGTGTGCAAATGCATAGATTAATATCTTTAATAAATTTGAGAAGGTTCATACATAATTTCTTCAAATACTTTTTTCTGACCCTTTCTCTTCTTCTTATATTTCTTGAATTTCCATTATGCATATATTAGTATGTTTGAAGGTGTCCCACAGGTCTCTGAGGTTGTTTATTTTTCTTCATACTTTTTTCTACATGTTCCTCGGATTGTATAATTTCTATTGACAGATCTTCAGGTTCAATCATTCTTTCTCCTGCCAGCTCAAATCTGTTATTCATCCCATCTAGTAAAGTTTCATTTCAGTTATTTGTTTTTCCACTTAAAAATTTCTATTTGATTATTTTATAGTTAAAATGTCTCTCCTTATTGATAGTCTCTGTTTGGTGAGACATTATCATATTTTAAGGCATTAGACTTTCTTTATCTACTAATCTGAGCCCCCTCAAGAACATTTTCTATTGACTGCTTTTTCCACTGTTAATGTGGCATACGTTTGTTTCTTTGCATGTCTCAGACTTTTATGTTGGAACATGAATATTTTAGATAATATATTATAACAACTCTAGTATTAGGTTCCTACACACACACACACACACACACACACACACACACACACACAGTTTGTTTCTGTTGCTGGATTTATTTTTGTTGTTGCACCTGACTTGTTTAGCAACTTTCCTGTACTACATCTGTAGATTCTATATATTGCAATATGTGCCAACTTAATTATCTGCTTTTTTAAAAAATCCTTGTTTTTATTCCTATTTTTAATACTGGCTTCCTATGGGTTACAGCTGGGTTGGTATAATGTAAGTGGCCAACCAATGATTGATTGGAGGATTTCCTTTTGTGCCTCGCCTAGTCATCCACCCTTTGCCAAGTGGATCTGTATGGGAATGTTTGTCTTCACATTTTAGGCAGTTTGCAAAACAGTCTTAGCCTCTACTTCCCACTGTACATAGGCTCAAGGTCAGCCGGAGGTGGATGGCTGGTTCCTTCTCCTTTCCAATGTCTCTCCCAGCTGTGCACACAGCCTTTCTCATGCATGCAGCTTTTTAGATCACAAGAGTTATATCAGAGTTTTCCAAAGTTCCTTTTCATTATCAAGTTTTCCTTTTTAAATTCCACTCAGGCTTTTGTCTGCCTCACTGAAATCACAGCCTTAGACAGCTGAGATGTTGCCAGCAGTTTGCTATTATTTTGGTAGCAAGCAATAAGTTTGAAAATTTAGGCAAAATTAGCAAAGACCTAAAAAAGCAAAACTTTTCAGGACATATCCAAATAAAAATAGAAAATCTAAATAGCACTGTTATGACTAAAGTAAGTAAACTCATGATTAAAACCTTCCCAGAATAAAAACTCCATTCCCAGAGAGCTTTACCAATAATTCTTTTTAAGGAAGAAATAATGACAATCTTATAGAAGCTCTTCTAGTGAATAGCATAAGGGATCAGAACCTTGGTAAAGAAAAGCCTAAGAACATTACAGGGGCCGGCCCCGTGGCTCACTCAGGAGAGCGCGGTGCTGGTAGTGCCAAGGCCGCGGGTTCGGATCCTGTATAGGGATGGCCGGAGTGCTCACTGGCTGAGCATGGTGCAGACCACAACGTGCCGAGGGTTGCAATCCCCTCATCTGTCAAAAAAAAAAAAAAAAAACATTACAAGAAAAAAAACTCAGACCAATCTCATTTGTGAACATAGAACGTGCCGAGGGTTGCAATCCCCTCATCTGTCAAAAAAAAAAAAAAAACATTACAAGAAAAAAAACTCAGACCAATCTCATTTGTGAACATAGATATAAAATCCTAAACAACATATTAGCAAATAGAATCAAATAGCTAATAAAAAGGGTAATACATCAAGATATACTGAAATGATTTCAAAAGCAAGGTTATTTTAATATCAAGAGTCAAGGTAATTCTCCAAATTAATAGAATAAGTAGTGAAATTCATATAATTAAATTTATAAATTCAGAAAACATTTATATATTTATCCATAATAAAAAATCTTTCAGCAAACTAGTAATAGACGGTAGTAAATTAATATGATAAAGGGTGTGTGAAATATGTCAGTAAAACACTCTTAGTAGTGAAATGTTGAAAGTGTTCCCTCTTAGATGAGGTATGTTAAAATGACACCTACCATCAATATTATACACAAATTCCAGCCAATACCATAAGAGAAGAAATAGAAAGATATGTGAATGGGAAAATATTTTTTTATTTATCTTTGACTTTTGTCAATTTGACTATGATGTATCTAAGTCTGGATCTCTTTGAATTTATTCTATTTAGAGTTTATTATACTTCAAGTTCTACTTAGAGATTGAATTCAAATTAACTCTCAAATTAAATTTGTGGAATTATATCTGAAGTTATTTACAAGAGATTTAACTATGTACTAGGAAATTCAAAAGAATCTATAAATCATTTATTAGAATTAATATGTTTGTTTGGTTAGGCTGTTCTACATAGCATCTTCACTACAAATACAAAATTACAAAAGTAAAAATGGAAATACGATAATATTTTTTATATCATCAACAAATAAAAACAAAATGTAGAAAGGTACGTATTCCTTTTTTCTTTTCTTCCACTCCCGGATAATTCAGTCCTGAAGCCATCATGTAGGTCAGAGCCAAGTAGCTGTGTGCCTGGGGGGTGGAGGTGACTGGGTGTGTAGTTTGGGAACCAAAGCAGTAGGAGGGAGACATCCACCCACAAGGAACACCCACTGCAAGGTGTCAGGCCCTAGCAGAGGATGAGGCTTGTGTGCTGTGTCAGACTGCAAACAGGTGCTGAGGGAGTGCCAGAGAGTGCAATCAGAGACTGGGTGCAGTGGGCGATGAGCAGAGAACCCAGTCAGATGGAAGGCGTGGCCCCCGGTGTTGGTGTCTGAGCCCAATAGGGTGAAGGGGCATCCGTGCAAAGGGAAAGGGTGATGGGAGAGACAGGATATTAGTTACCTCTGAGCATTGACCAAATAAGTAGATAAATTCATGAGAATGAAAGCAGATTTCTAAACATCCTAAAATGGATTAACAAATATGGAAAGGGAGAAGAAAGCTAGAAATAACACTTTTATTGGATCAGAACTAGAAATGTCAGTGTAAATTAATATATTTTTATATATGTCAAAAGACATAAAAACAAACATACAAGTGTGTGCATGCACACACATACACACACATATTCCCTCGCTCCATCTATTGCAGGACTGGAAGCAGCCATACCCGAGTGGTGCACAGATCTTACATTGTTAGTACTATCATCTATCAAAAGGAGCCATGGCTCCTTAGGGAAAGAGCTGATTCCAGGTCTGATGCAGGGAGAGAAAAAATGTGCTGGGAATATCTTATCATTTTTGAGAGCAAAAAAGTGCTCAAAAAATGATAGTCATTTTGAAAGGACCATTTTGAAAACATACCTGTTGGCCAAATTTTGGGACAATTTGAGCATTGATAACTAAATGGAATTCTAATCCATCAGGTGAAATAGGAAACCATGTGTCTCTAATGACATAGATACATACATACATATGGACAGGATATTTACATGTCAAAAATGTGCAAATCCCTGTCATGCTAATCACACTTCAGTTTACCATATGGCAATACATATAACATCAGAGAAAGAAATCTCAGTGAAAGATATGCAATGTATGTTACTTGAAAATACCTCCCCACTTATTAAGTAGTAACACAGGGAAAAAGAGTAACTTCACAGTGGAGGAGCCAGGCAGACACCACGTTAATCAAGTGATCAAAGCAATCATCATTTGTAACAGAGCAAATCAAAAGTGTGGGCCTCCTAGGGGAACACAGGAGAACAGAGCATCACTGCCGTTTACTCCTGACAAAAGGCAAACCCTGAAACTAATCCTGAAGAAAAAGCAGACAAGCCCAAATGAGCAACACGCTTCAAAATAAATGGCCTATGATCTTCAAAACAGCCAAGTTCATGAAAGTCAAATACTGAGGAATTCTTCAGGCTGCAGTACCTTAAAGAGACAAGATGACTAACTGCAGCATCTAATTCTGAACCAGGTGATTTTCTTGTCGGATGCTATCAGGACAATTAGGAACACTTGAATAGGATCTGTGAACTAAATAGGATTACTGTATCAATGTTAATTTTCCAGTTTTGATGGCTGTAGGATATTTTGTGGTTATGCCGGAGAACATCATGGTTCATAGGAAGTGCATGCTAAACGATTCAAGGGTAATGGAGTGTCAGGTAAGCAAGTACATTCAAACAGTTCAGGGAGTAAAATAACATGTATTGTCCTCACAAGTTTCCTGTTATTTTATGATGGCTTCCAATTTTTAAAAAGAAAAGAAAAAAATACTAAAATTGCATTTGCAAATGATGTTTATTTTTATCAAAAATGTGTAAATCACTATCATGTTAAGCACATCAGTTTTCTATACAATAAAATATATAATATCAGAGAAATGTAAGTGAAAGGCAATATGGGTTAGTCCTCCCACCTATTGTTATATAGATTTCTTAATACATAAATAGAATTCCCAGAAAATTAATATTTTGGTGGAAATTCTACTCTAATGGATATGTCCAACATAAACACATGGACATGTGCAGCAAAAGTCTTGAATGAGACATGTAAAATACTCCTCAATGTGGGATCAACTGATTTTTTTCTCATTATAAATAAGTTGTGGTATGTGGTAATAAACTTTGGAATATGATGGAGTGTTACAAAATAATGAAAATGAACAAAATATTACTATACACAGCAACCTGGATGAAACCTACAAACATAGTATTGACAGATGAGATACAAAGAATATGTATGTATGTATGATTCCTTTTGTGTAAAGGATGCAAACCAGGTAGTGCTTTTTCATCATGTTACCTGAGGGGAGGAAATGGCGGGTTGGGGCAGGGAGGCTGTGGCTACGAGAGGACATGGAAGGGCTTCTGCGGTGTACGTAGCATTCAACTCCAAGACTTGGACAGTGGATGTGTGGATTTGTTCCCATGTGATCACTCACTTGGTTCAATTCTGATGATTTGTCTCTATCGTTTGGCTAGCTCGATGGAAATAAAAAATCATAAAATTGTTACTAATGGTGTACGTAGCATTCAACTCCAAGACTTGGACAGTGGATGTGTGGATTTGTTCCCATGTGATCACTCACTTGGTTCAATTCTTATGATTTGTCTCTATCGTTTGGCTAGCTCGATGGAAATAAAAAATCATAAAATTGTTACTAAGGAATTATCTTCTTACAAATTTATAAAATTAACTGAATGTATGATTTCTTCCCATAGACCATCAATTCCAAGCCTGGTTTTATGAAAGGGCTATGTCTACCAAATTTTTCAAGAGCATGCTTGAACGTTTCAAAGATCCTCAAAATTAAATTAACTTTATTTCTTCAAAATTAAAAAAAATACCTTAGTATTAAGATTTTTTTGACAGTGAGAATATCACAACATTCCACAAATAATTTGACTTTGCATCCAATAAAATAGCGGAATTCACTGCTTTAAATTAATGGAATGGCTTGTTCTAGCTGATAGTGATAAAGCCAATTCTAACTTTCCAGGGTGAATTTTATGGTGGTAACAACTTTTGTGAATAATTTCTGGGCTAAAATATTGAATTAGCATTATTATCCTTCGGTGTGTCATTAGATGTTTAATGGATGTTTTTTACACAAATGACAATGGACACTGTTATCCTGGTAGACGTGTAAAAGAAACCATTATCTCACCACTTTAATATCCTTGTTTGCTTTAGTTCTCTTAAAATCCGTCCAGAAGAAAAACGCGTATACCTCTTTTCATTCTTTATGCCTCTCCGGGGCTTACATTAGTTGCTAATTGCAGTATCCTGTTTTATCTACTTTGGTCCACAGGGATCCCAGACCTTTTTGTGACTTCTTCTCCGTAATATCAGGCATAAATTGCTATTTATTATCCGTAATATCAGGCATGAATTGCTATTTATTATCAACATATATAATGTGTGAGCATTGCCAGGGGGAAATTTCTCCTGGTCTCCGTAATATCAGGCATAAATTGCTATTTATTATCAACATATATAATGTGTGAGCATTGCCAGGGGGAAATTTCTCCTGGAAGAGAAAATTTGCATAAAAATAGATGTTTGCATTTTAATTATAGGGGATATGGCTACTTTTATTCTTATCTATGTCAGAGTTAAACATAAAAACAGCAAAATAAGAACGTCATGGGGAAAAGTCTAAACGATAAGCTAATACACACTTTACCCTGATCTAAGCTGCAATAAACCACCATAGCCTCAGAAACTAGTAGAGAGTTAGACGAAAATAATATTTTTATAACATTAATAGGTCAGGGTGGCCAATAAAATACAGAGACTTGAGGGCTCTTTGAATTATAATTTTCTGGAAAACTTTGCCTTAAATTTCATTTTGTGGCATTTTGAAGCACATTCTAATGAAACTAGTGAAGAATAGTCATTCCTGTTCCCTCTCGCCCTGCAACCCCCCTCTCCCTTGTAAAATGGAATATTTCCTTAAAATTGTGGTCTGTCTGGTCTATGAGGACAACACAAACAACTTGGAAGCCATTTCTACTAAACAGTGTAGGACAAATGCAGTAGAGTAATTTTTGTCCTACCTCGACCACTGTACAAAAAATTAGTCATTTCTACGTTCTGGAATAGTGAGAAAGCCCACAAATCACCCACTGGCAGAGCTGTCCTCACACTGAGCTGTCTGATACAATCCATTAATGCCATTAGAAGTTGTCACAACCAGCACTCGGTTTGTGACCTGTGTGTGTGTGTTCACAGGTGCGCATGTTATTTATATTTCTCAGGAGGAAGAGTTAAAGGAATTTCTTCTATAATTTGTAAAAAATAAACTACTCATGTATTTTCTTTGAATATCCTTAATACCTTGCTCTGCCCTTGGGACCAAAGAGGAAGAAAAATGGTAGAATATTTTTTGCAGCGTTTCTGATGGTGACAGCAGAATCATTCTGCTTTCTCTAGGCCACTGAGTCATGGCTGTTAACTCACTATTGTAGATAGAAACTTTATATTTTTACTTTTTTCTCTGTCATGTCTTTATTCCTCTGAATTTTTATAATCGGTAAAGTTGAGGGAAAAAGAAAAGAAAAGATTGCACCTGGAAATGGTTTACCACTTTGCTGAAGTTCTTTAGATATCATTTCAGCTATTTGTGCTTTAATATTTTTAATGCCTACTATATTTTATTTAGTTTTACATATTTGTAAGGTACAGAGTTTAATATCAGTACTTGAGTACAATAAGTGATGGTTAAATCGGGATAATTATGTATTCATCATTACAAAACATAAGCATTCTTTGTGTCCATTAGCCAGTTCCTCGCTAACCACCTCCCCCCATTTTCCAACCTCTAGGACCCAAAGTTCTGATCTGATCTCTCTTTTGAAATTTCAATGTATTATTGTGATTGTTGTTTTTTCCTTTCTTTCCTTTATTTGTTTGTTTGTTTGTTTATGGCTCCCACTTATGAGCAAGGACATGGTATTTCTCTTTCTGTGCCTGGCTTATTTCATTTAACATAATTTCCTTTAAGTTCATCCATGCTGCTGCAAATAGCAGAACTTCATTCTTTTTTATAGCACAGTAGTATTCTATTGTGTATATATACTGCATTTTCCTTATCAAGTCATCCATTAATTGACATTTACTTTGATTCTATATCTTGGCTATTGTAAATAGAGATGAAATAAAACATGGGAGTGCAGGAATCCCTTCAACACATTTATTCCCATTGCTATAGAAGTAGTGGGATTGCTGGATCATATGGTAGATCTATCTGTAGTTTTTTGAGAAAACTCCATACGGTTTTCCACAATGACTGCACTAATTTACAGTTCCACCAACAGTGTAGAAAAGCCCCTTTTTTCTCCACATCCTCTCCAGCATTTGTTATTCCCTGTCTTTTTGATAATAGCCAGTCTAACTGGGGTGAGATGATAACTTAGTGTGGTTTTGATTTGCATTTCACTGATAATTATTGATTTTGAGCATTTTTCAACTACCCATTGGCCATTTGTATTTCTTCCTTTGAAAAACGTCTATTCAGCTCCTTTGCCCATTTTTAAATCAGATTATTTGTCTTGTTCTGTTGTTTGAATCCGTAGAATATCCTGGATATTAATCCCTTGTTGGATGTATGGTTTGCAAATATTTCCTCACATCCTGTAGGTTGTCTTTTCACTCTCTTGATTGTTTCCTTTGTTGTGAAGAAGCTTTTTAGTTTGATAGAATCCCATTCATTTATTTTTTTCTCTTATTCCTTGTGCTTTGGGGGTCATATTCATAAAGTCTTTGCCCAGTCCTACTTACTAAAGTGTTTCCCTTATGTTTTCTTCTAGGAGTTTTATAGCTTCAGGTCTTGTATTTAAGTCTTTAATCCATTTTGAATTGATTTTGGTATGTGGTGAGAGTTACAGGTCTATTTTCATTCTTTACATATGGATGTCCAGGTTTCTCAGCATGAGTTATTGACGAGGCAGCCCTCTCCTCAATGTATGCTCCTATTGCCCTTGTCAAATATCACTTGGCTGTAAGTATGTGGATTAATTTCTGGGTTCTCTATACTGTTCCATTTGTCCGTGTGTTTTTATGCCAGTATCATCCTGTTTTGGTTACTATAGCTTTGTAGAGTAATTTGAAGTCAGGTAGCATAATGTCTCCAGGGATTTTTTTATTTTGTTTTGTTTTGTTTGCTCAGGATCATAGGGGTCTTTTGTTATTCTGTATGAATGACAGGATTGTTTTTCTATTTCTGTGAAGAATGACATTGGTATTTTGATAGGAATTGAATTGAATCCGTACATCACTTTGGGTCATATGGACATTTTCACATTAATTCTTCCAATCCAAGAGCATGGAATGTCTTTCCATCTTTTTGTGTCCTCTAATTTCTTCCAGCAATGATTTGTGGTTCTCACTGTAGGGATCTTTCACCTCCTTGGTTAAATTTATTCCTGGGTATTTTATATTTTTGGTAGCTATTGTAAATGGGCTTGTTTTCTTGATTCCTTTTTCTGCTAGTTCATTGTTTGAGTATAAAAATGCTATTGATTTTTGTATATTGATTCTGTATCCTGCAACTTTCTTGAATTCACTTATCAGCTTTAAGAGTTTTTGGTAGAGTCTTTAGGATTTTCTTTTCAATAGAACCAAGTCATCTGCAAACAAAGACAATTTGACTCCATCTTTTCAATCTGGATGCCCTTTGTTTCTCTCTCTTGCTGATTGTTCTGGCTAGTACTTCCAATACTATGTTAAATATGAGTGATGAGAATGGGAGTCCTTGTCTTATTCCTGTTCTTAAAGGAAAAGCTTTCAGCTTTTCCCCATTCAGGATATTAGTGGTGGATTTATCTTACATGGCTTTTATTGTGTTCAGATACTTTTCTTCTATACCTAATTGCTGAGAGTCTTTATTATGAAATGATGTTGAATTTTGTCAAATGCTTTTTCTGTATCTGGTGAGATAATCATGTCATTTTTTTCATTGATTTTGTTGATGTGGTGTATCACATTTATTGATTTGGGTTTATTGTAACAAATTTGCATCCCTGGGATGAATCCCACTTGATCATGGTGTATGATCTTTTTTATGTGCTGCTGTGTTCTGTTTGTTAATATTTGGTTGAGGATTTTTGTATCTATGTTCATCAAGGATATTATCCTGTAGTTTTCTTTTTTGTGATGTTGTATCTTTGTCTGGTCTTGTTTCAGGGTGATTCTGGCCTCATAGAATGAGTTTGGGAGAATGGCTTCTGTTTAAATCTTTTGGATGAATAGTTTGAAGAGAACTGGTCTCAATTCCTATTTAAATGCTTGGTAGAACATTCTTGTTTCTCTTCAAAATGTATAAATCTTTCCCCTTTTAAATGCTTGGTAGAATTCATCAGTAAAGACATCCAGTCCTGGGCTTTTCTTTGCTGGGAGACTGCTGATTACTGATTCAATCTAATTGTTCATTATTGGTCTGTTCAGGTTTTCTATTTTTTTCTTAGGTAAGTCTTTATAGTTTGTATGTGTCCAGAAATTTATCCATTTCCCCCAGGTTTTCAAATTTGTTGGTGTATGGTTGTTTATAATAGTCTCTAATGATTCTTTGTATTCCTGTGGCATGGGTTGTAATGTCTCCTTTTCCACTTCTGGTTTTTATTATTTGGGTCTTCTCTCTTCATTTTTTAGTTAGGCTACCTAGTGGTTTGTCTATATTTTATTTATCTTCTCAAAAACTAACTTTTCTTTTCATTGATCTTTTGTATTGCTTTTTTGTTCTCTATTTCATTTAGTTCTACTCTGATCTTAATTATTTCCTTCTGTCTACTAATTTTGGGATTGGATTGCTCTTGATTTTCTAGTTCTTTGAGGTACAATGTTAGGTTGTTAATTTGAAGTCTTTCTAATCTTTTTATTTAAATATTTATTACAATAAACTTCCCTCTTAGTACTTCTATTGCAGTATCTCATCCGTTTTGGTATGATGTGTCTTTATTTTCATTAGTTTCAAGAATTTTTCTGATTTCCTGTTTAATTTCTATTTGACCCATAGGTCATTCAGGAGCATGTTGTTTAATTTCCATGTATATGTGTAGTTTCCAAAATTTCTGGTTTTATCCATTGTGATCTGAAAGGATACCTCATAAGATTTCCATTTTTTTTTTAATTTGCAGAGAGTTGATTTGTGACCTAACATGATTTATCTTAAATAAGAGTTTTCCACCTACATTAAATGATTTTTTTTCTATCTGCCTGATTGTCTGGAGATAAAAAGTGAAAGCCGTACTGTAGATTTTTATATCAAAATTTCAGTAATGGGCCCACAGGCTCCTATGTGTATCAGGCTGCCAATAATGAGAACTTCTTTTGTTTTGTTTTGCTTTGTTTTTGCTGTTGCTGTTTTAGCATAACTGTGTCCAAATAGAAAATAAGGACAAAAAAAGAAAATGCAAGTCAAAGGTAATTAGGGGTTTGTTTTGTGTGCTGACGTGTTTTTTAGCCCTTTTTCCAAACTGGTGTTATTGTTAGGTTTTTGCCTGTCTGTTTAGTAACAAGACAAAATAATTGTTGAAATAACAAGAAGAATATAGCATTGATTTAAACTCCAGGCTCTTCAGAAAGAGTTTCCATGAGTCTTTATTTTCTAAAGATTTTTAACATCCTAATGTCTAGCCTAAGAATACAAGATATTTTATGAATTAATCTTTCCAGAACATGACACTTTTTAGCAATGCCAGATTTTTCTGGCTGCCACTAAAGATATAAAACAAGGGTCAGAACAGAGTAAGCACAGAAACTGTGAAAAGAAGAAAACTTATGAATCACAATAAGGACTATCCAAAAGCCAAAGCATCTATTTTCCAGCTGGAGCTTAGTTTTGTAATCTGAATTTTATCAACAAGTTCAGCAATATCTATGCAGCCCACAGAGATATTCTGAAAGCAAAAGGAAACTGATGTCTACAGGGGAGGAAGCCCAGACTCCTAAGTGAAATCTTAAGCTATATCAAGAGACTTCAGCCTCCATGCTTGTTCTTTCCTTTTGGATCTGAGATAGGTTCAGCAAAGCAAAGCCACAGGTTCTTCCCTCACAGGGAAGAGATTTGCCACAGTTGGCTAGACTTCAGCCTCCATGCTTGTTCTTTCCTTTTGGATCTGAGATGGGTTCAGCAAAGCAAAGCCACAGGTTCTTCCCTCACAGGGAAGAGATTTGCCACAGTTGGCTACAGCAGGTGGCCACTGTGTCCTTCCTAACAAAAAGCTGCATGTGCTAGGCACTAGTAGGCCAAAGGCTTCTTATTGTCATCTTGTGGATGACTGGAATGAAAAAATTATTTCTGATTTAAAAGCCAGTATGCCAATGCATCAATGATTATCACCCTCATCTGCTCCTTAGCTTCCAAGCTTCTGTGCGTATAATCAGGTTTAAAGCAAGAGAGAGGCAGACAGACAAAGATGGAAAGAAAAAGAGACAAAGAGAGACAGAGAGATCAAGAGACAGACAGAGACGGGACAGAGAAAGAGAGAGACAGACAGAGAAACAGACAGAGAGAGAGACCCTTCAAGTGTCTCCCTGGCATTCAGTACACAAAAAATTCAAAGTTTGGGATGTTACTTCTTTTGGAGTTAACTGGGGAATGCCCTTAAAACACCATGAGTCTTCAATAAATATTAATTTAGTATATAAATTTCTTTGTTTCTGAGTTCTTCATATATTGACAATCTCAGATTTTTATAACATAGTTCTTTAGAGTACGCAGAAGGAATTTCAGTGGTCACTCATGCAACCTTTTGTGCTATGCCTACTGAGTTTTGTATGATAGCTATTATCTAAACCTGTCCTGTTTAATGTCTATATTGACAAATATAATGCAAGAAATTTAGAAGTCAAAATTATTTAGAAAAAAAATGGAGAAATTATCCAAATTAATTGGGTAGAAACTAATATATGTAAACATTTTTAAATTATTTAGTAGGAACTAAATATATAGAGATATATAAAATATGAGCCTATCATTCTAATCAATAGCTAATTTACATATTTATTGAGCATTTAACTTGTGCAAGACCCTGTGAAAAATGTAATAGATATAGTCATAAAAAATAAGGAAGACTTGCTCCTTGCCCTCAAGGAACTCACAATTTCATAGGGAAGATAAAGCAAATATATCAACAACCCTAGCCCTGATGGAGTACAAAAAAAAAAAAAAAAACCAGGATACTGGAGAAGATATAGTGAACTGCGAGGGGGAAACCGAGTCAGAGCAGAGTTGGAAGAACATTTTAAATGGGGACTTGAAAGTCTGGGGTCAGGCCTGCTACAGGGTCCAACAATGTAAAAGAAATAAAACCCGAATTTATCACTGCTGCTGAAAAGGAGTTCCTGATAGGATAGATGGGTGGGAATTGTGTTTAGCTGAGTCACCAAAAACCTTACTATCCTGACTTAAAAATTCAAGAAACAAGATTTTTCATGTAAAAAGATGAACAGGGATATACAAATGAAAGGCCACAGGAACACACAGCGAGAAGACAGCCTCTGCAAGCCAAGGAGAGAAACCTCAGTAGAAACCAAATCCTGCCGACACTTTGATCTTGGACTTCCAGCCTCCAGAATGGTGAGATAATAAATGTCTGTTGTTTAAGCCACCAAGTTTGTGGTATTTTTTTATAGCAACCCTAGCAAACTAATACATCTACATTCTGAATTTTAACATGTCGCTTTATGCCCCATATTTTCAGCTAAATTATTATAGAAGATGCTGTGGTGTTTCCCAGGTCACCTCTACCGGTCCGTCAGACCCTTCCCCAGCTGTGGTGAGTGATGATTGCTAAAGGCTCTTACATGTTCCCCTTCTCTGGAGAACAACCCACAACTTACAAAAGCTGCCTCACCTGGAGAATTACTCCCACCATTTATACCTGATGGCCCAAAGCCAGTGACTGACGGATATGGGGGTGTAAGGGACTGGCCCACTTGACTCAAGTGGGAGTGGAAACAACACTCTCATGTGGTTTAAGCTCCAAGGCTGGACTATACACCCAAGACCAGCTTGCTCAAATCTTTTTCCTGCCCTCCCTTGCTTTATGACTACAGCTTTTTTCTGAAGAGCATCCCCTCAATAAGTCACATGCACTGAACACTTGATTAGGAACTGCAATCTCAGGCAGTGGGTGACCATAGAGGTCCTAAGATAGGAACTCCTAGGATGGAATTCTGGACCTTATCTCTGGCAGACCTGAAGAGGATGAAGTGCCTTTGACTGGTGGCAGGTGGAGCATTGATAAGACCTAGCAAGTAGCTGTGTAATTGCTAAGATTTTTACCTGGTCACATGAAAGAGGATAAACATAGGTAAGAATGCACTAGCTCTTACAGTTTCTCTGGCATTAAAAAATATATATATATATATATATATATATATATATGGGAAATGGAAATTATGAGGACTGTGGATTTGGGTGGATATTGCTAAGTGCCATGGGTTCTTTGAAGAAAGAAAGAACGTGACAGCCTCAGATCTATTAATCACAATTTAGAAAATAACATGTAATCAGTAAACTTCCTTGGCAATATCTAAATAGATACTCATCCCTGCAGCCAGAGGCAAACAGAGCTAAAGAATAAGCACAGACCCTAATTTTAACAATGGAAAATCTTCAAGGAAAGCTACTCCTGTAGCCTTTGAAGCATCCTTGCTTTCTGGCACAACAAAATGTCCAAAACTTATAACACCCTCAGATCTAGAATCGGCCATTTCTCTAAGGAGCCCTTATTCCATTCCATGGGAAATGCTATTCAAGTTCTTCCAGCAGGATATGAGAGTACTCTGAATTTGGATAAAAGTGTCAGATCCAATAAAGTCAGACTGAAATTAGTTATTTTTTAAAATTTTTATGCATGTTACTATAGGATTAGAGTGACAGATCAAGTTTGAGGTTTTGCAATTTCAATTTTTCATTTCTTCCAAAATACAATTTTCAGAGTACAGTATTTTAGTATCATATCAAATGACTTCCAGAACCTGGATAAACTTAAAAGCATAATTAAATTGAAAAATCTAGAGAAATATATCCCTTATTAATCATTCACAAATACTTAAAACTCTACATATCCATGAAAAATCACTTTCAAGAACTGAATAATGGGCCGGCCCGGTGGCGCACTGCTACAGTGCGC
>NW_007733685.1:78408-80684 GCF_000696425.1 Galeopterus variegatus | reverse complement strand
AAAAAAAAAAAGAAAGAAAAATTGAAGGCGTGAGACTACTGACTAATGTTTCACTACTATATCAGATTTTGCCCCCAATGCAAATTCCTTGTGAATCCACTGTCCAGTGAAAAGCTCCCTACATTGCAACATTTTCTATAGTCTGTCTCCCAATGGTCACCCATCCTTTGCTTCAATATTTGTGGAACCGTTTACTTGTTGAGCTCAATCGACGCTTTCTTGTAATTCCCTTCTTCAATACAGCCCTACCTAAATCTCCATATCCCCTCTCCAGTGCCACCAACAATACTGTGGATTTAACAATCTGCTATTTTAAGATATAAGACTGTTTTCCTTAAACTGTATTTTAAATCAAACATTTAAAGTTTACTCAGGTTTTAATTTNGACTGTTTTCCTTAAACTGTATTTTAAATCAAACATTTAAAGTTTACTCAGGTTTTAATTTTTCCCTTCATGTGAGAAAATACACAATGTACTAAATTATGTAAATTGTCTATAATGACATGAATTATTTCTTAGGCACAGCTCAATTTGGCATTTTCTTGTCTCTTGTAACTATAAGTTACTCACATTTCTCAATGGGCTCAAGATAATTCTTAAATTTCTTAACTAAAGCTGTAAGACTGACAACAAAATCCAATCCTGGATTAGAGTTCAGCAACATCATAAAATATGAAAAAAGTCTTGCAAAACTAACTCAAGTGAAAGTTTTTTTAAAAAAACAATCTCTTACAGTGAAAGTAATGACACTCAACTTAAAGACACAATTTTAATACCCATGGGTGAATTGGCTGTGTGTGTTTGTGCTTGTGTCTATGTGCGTGTGTGCTTATAGCTATGAGACAAAAATACTCCAAATTTACAAAAACGTCTATATATACAACTAAAGTCTGAACTATTAAGAAATTCTTGATTTATGTAATTAAGTTTATAATCTGTGGGTTTGTTTCAAGGTGAATTTCCTTAAGATTTCATTTCCTAATGAGAGGCATTAGCATATTCGAGCAGTAGTCGTTTCACACTTAATAAGAACAGCAGTGTGCAAAAAATGTACATAAAAGTATATTATTTCTACTAACAGTTGCTAATGAGAAGAGCTACGATGAGACCTGTTGCTTAAACAAGCAATTTACATTAGGAAATGAACCTCTATAAACCCTCTGTCCTGGGTGTGTGATTGACTGCTGTAGCAGGAAATTCACATAATTTTTATTACTCCTGGTTTCATTGCTCTGTCTATTCTGAAACTTTGGATCTTTCTTTACTCTCGCTTAAGCTTATTCATCAGAGATTTAATAAGAACCTACTATATGGTTTACTGTATTAACTGCTTGAAGGAAAATTCATATAAATGTTAGATCCCTTCCCTCGAGGAGATTTTTACAAATTGCTGTAATACAGAGCAAACGTAACATGTGCTGTAGTGGAAATACATACAAAATACTAAGGGTGTAAGTGAAGAGCAGAAAAAAATATATCATACGTGTTCTGTGAGGGTTAATTTAGGCAGATTCACTGCGACAGGGAATTAAGGAAGATCTCCTGAAGGATTTTGCATGTGAGCTAGTTCTTTAGCTCAGATTAGATTGGAGAAAAAGATATTACAGATAAAAAGGCAGAGAGCAAAATTACAGGTCATGTTTAGGGACTGACAAGTGTTCCACCACTAGGGGCTTGTCCTGTGTGATCTGCTCTCTATATGTTTTTCATGAAATATTTCATTTTCTGAAAAAGTTTAGAAACTAGGTTATGTACATGAGGGTTTTGATAAGGAATGAAACAGCAGAGGCCAGACGGTGAAAAAAGGTGAAGAAAATCAGGTGAGAGGGTTTTATCTTATCATGTAAGACGACGACATTGAAGTCCTTAGATCGAGTCTTCTCAGAGGCAGGGAGAAGGAACTGGAAAAGGGCTCGCAGTTCAGGCACCATCACAGAAGTGCCGCGTTGCTGAAAATGCAGGGGACACGCAGCCCGCGCCAGGACTGGGCTAACACTCGGCGTGGGCCACACGATCATACTGTGTCACGCGTGTGGGCCACACAATCATACTGTGTCACGCTACATCACAGTCCTCACCCGCTCGGTCTTTTCCCACACCAGCTCACTGAATCTGTGTCCTTGGCCCTCTCTGAACATGAGCGTGCCACTCATAAACTTCTGTGACAGTCCTCAATTTCCTGCGGGCATCACTCAATCAGCTGTTCCTTACTCAGGGCTGACAAAATGCTCAAAACTGTGCTAAAATGACCAACAACAAAAAAAAAAAAGAAGAA
>NW_007733685.1:76307-77733 GCF_000696425.1 Galeopterus variegatus | reverse complement strand
AAGAAGAAAAGAATAGCGTAGAAACAGGGTTTTGATCTCAGAAAAAGAAGACAGATGAGCTTATAAAACGAACACACAACGAGAGGCAAATGCTCACCGGTGCCTATATCCACATCATAGGTAAGTTTTCAACTGCCCAGCCTCTTGTCATGTATTTGTTTTAAGCACAAGAAAAGGTGCTCCACATCAGTGGTTATTAGGTAAATATGCACACTAAAACTGCAATGATAAACCACTACATGTGCACTAGAATGGTTCAAATAAAAAGACTGGCTATGCTACAATTTGGCAAAGATATGAAACAACGGGAACTCTCGCACATTGCTGGTGGAAATGCAAAGTGGTACAACCACTTTGGAACACGGCGTGGCAATTTCTTATAATGTTAACCATACATTTACCATACAGCCGAGCAGTCCCCTCTAATCTACTATAAACTAAAAAATCATGTCAGTACAAAGACTTTATCATAGGAGCAAAAAATGTAAATGACTCAAACATCCAACAATAGATGAAAGGAGAAACAAAATGTTGTAAATGCATACAATGGAACATTACTCAACAATAAAAAAGAACAAACTACTGAAACAGGCAACAACACAAATAAATCACAAAAACATTACAATGACATATAGTCAGACATAAAGAATATCAAAGTCATAATGACAGAAATGGTAGCAGTAGTTGTCATGGACCAGGTTTGAGGGACTTGGATGATTGCAAAGGCATAGAAAGAAATTTTGATGGAAATGTTCTATATCGTGACTGTAGTGGTATTTATACAATTACAAACACNGAAATTTTGATGGAAATGTTCTATATCGTGACTGTAGTGGTATTTATACAATTACAAACACATAAAAAAGATTGAACTGTAACTAAAAATTTGTGAATTTTATCGAATGTAAATTATACCTCGCTAAGGCTTAATTAAAAAACAAAGATACACACTCACACAGAAAGCCAACTTTCTGATTTGAAAGCAATTGACCTAGATATTATTCCAGAAGGTCTTTATCCAAAGCTCAAAAAGAAGTATGCATTCAAACCTAAATTAAATAACGTTTTTCTCAGTAGGTTAAGAATAGTTATCGTAATTTGATCCACACACTAAGTTTATCAAGAATTGAATTGTCCACTATGGTAGCCACTAGTACATTGGGTCTTTTTAAATTTAAGTTAATTAACAATTAAAAAAATAAATAAAAGATCCTCAGTTGCACCAACCACATATCAAGTGTTCAATGGCCACAGCAGAAATTTCTATTGCATGGCACTAATCTAAAATTACTCACAAGGGAAGCACATTTTTTTTTCAGAACCAAATGGAAAAAGTTATTAATTCTCCATTTTGTCCCAACCTATACTGAATACAGTAGAAGTACTTAGAATTTGCATATGTGGAGGCTAGGTGATGGAAACGTTA
>NW_007733685.1:74035-75313 GCF_000696425.1 Galeopterus variegatus | reverse complement strand
CTCCATATTTTTCATGTTGATATGTTAGAGGTTTTATTAAAAATTATTAAACTGCTGTAATGTTTTAAACATTTAAACAGTTCTATTTTAAAGAGACATATAAGATTATAATTGTGGAAAAATTCTGTGAAACAGTAGTATGTTATTGGGGTCTTTATTAACTTAATCTTTTATGTATTTTACTTCCCATCCATCCAAATTTGAGGAGTCACAGGAGCAGCCCTTCTCATGAGTCCTCCCATTATTTCTGAGATGAAGCTGCCCCTGGGAAGACTGACACTTCTCGAGAGGTATTTATCAAGCCCTGGGGTGTGTTTTCCATTTTTATTGCTGGTCATGCTCTAATGTGTCTGTAGAAGAGATAGTGAAATTGAAATTGGACCAGTCCTATCTTTCCATGCCAGCTGAGGGCTGGCAGCCTGGAAAAATTGTAGTGTGTAGTTCTCACTCTTTTTAAGCAAAGACTGTAAGTATTTTAAGGGAATTTTTCTTAGCTCCTGGGAAAACACAGACCCTACCACCTATTTGCGTGTGATAGAAGGGCCAGACTCCTTAACTACCGTTGAAGGTCCTCTGACACTGGACTTCTGTNACTGAATACAGTAGAAGTACTTAGAATTTGCATATGTGGAGGCTAGGTGATGGAAACGTTAAGCTTTCAACACTTTTTTTTAGACAGGCAGAAGTGATGTCAGAGGGTTCTCATTAGAACACAGGTAAGCGATCATGGGAAGTAACGTTGCTGTGGAGTTGTAAGCTGATTAAGTATTAAAGGAGATGTGAAAGCACATGTAAGGGTGGGTTTGGATGGATACTTGCATTATCCTTAAGCATCAACCTTTACTGTCCAATTAGTAGTTTTTCCATAGACAAAAAGATCAATTCCTCTCAATTTTTTTTCTTTTTCTTATTAAAGTATATACCTAAGAGGGATGACATGCTTCCACCAGAAAGAATATGTCTTTACTGATTGTTAAATCAGTGGGTTCATGGATAGAACCATTAATTACATGTAAATAACGTATTTCATATGGACTTTCCATGGATGAAACATAAGCAGTTTCCACTTAATTAGTAGTAATCCTTATCATGGGGGCTTCTCATAGTGGCTACTATGTACCTCTCAAGTAAAGTTAATGTGCAGTAATGATTTACATGCTAATGTCTTACCATTTCATAAAATCTGTTTTCTGAATTTCTCACAGTATAAAGACTGTCTCCATATTTTTCATGTTGATATGTTAGAGGTTTTATTAAAAATTATTAAACTGCTGTAAT
>NW_007733685.1:66572-73052 GCF_000696425.1 Galeopterus variegatus | reverse complement strand
TTCCATGCCAGCTGAGGGCTGGCAGCCTGGAAAAATTGTAGTGTGTAGTTCTCACTCTTTTAAAGCAAAGACTGTAAGTATTTTAAGGGAATTTTTCTTCTCTCCTGGGAAAACACAGACCCTACCACCTATTTGCCTGTGATAGAAGGGCCAGACTCCTTAACTACCGTTGAAGGTCCTCTGACACTGGACTTCTGTATAACTTTCTCAGTTCGGCTCCCTCTGTGCAACCTGCATTTCCTTAACTTCTCCTCTCGTATCCCACCTTGTCTGCCTTTGCACCATGCTTCACCGTGTACTCTTGACACTTTTTATTTCCAGCTCTGCTCTGCCCATCGAATTCCTTCAGGATAAATCTCCAATCCCCTTATCTCAGATGAATCTATTTAGTAAGTCATCAGAAATTATCATAAAGGAAGCATTTCCTAGTGAGCCAACAGATAGTCCTATATAGTAAAGGTTATCAATCAATGAATGTTTCTCCAACATGATCTGTTAAACAACTGTCCTGTGCCATGCACTGTGCTGCTCTTGCCTTCAGTTATGAGTAATAGTAACAAAAAAAATTAAACAATGATTTAAACAATAAGGGATTCATTTTTTCTCCCACAGGTAAGAAAACCCAGTGCAGGATTGATAGTGGTTCAGCAATATGAAGGGTTTAGGCTCCTGTTATCTTCCCATTCTGCCATCCTTACTCTGGGACAGTCATGCTCATGCTCCACCTCCAGACATGTTTTTCATATTCCAGGTAAGAAAAATGTGGAAAGGGGAGGCGACCTCTGCGATAGTGGAGGGAGGCCCACTGAAGATACGCTCCTCCATGGAAGCAATGAGAACACTGGGAAAATGGCAAATCAAGTTTTTCAGAACTCTGGAAATTAAACAAAGGCTTGCAACAATCCAAGTAGTGTTTACTTGAGAAAAAGGACAGGATTTCAGTAAAACTTACTTGAGAAAAAGGACAGAATTTCAGTAAAAATTCCAGTAAGGTTGTGGTGTTTTAACTTATCCTATTTGCATTCTCCTTGCCCCACCTTTGCAGTAGTTGTAAAAAGCAACAGCCTCAAAACAGCAGGCGATCTAATGATCAGCAGCCTAGCTGCCCCTGGGTGGGGAAGAGCTGTATCAGAGCTCTCCAAAGCTCTACCCCTTGCAGGTTGTCTCTCTTTGACCCATCTGGTCGTGCTCTGGAAAACCCCACTTTCAGGGCTTTTTTTATTTGATCTCACTCAGAACTCACACACTGTGAACTCCTTTCCTCCAGGCATAAAAATAATCAGCGGCAATGGTTTAGAATCATGGGTACCTGAGGAGGGCACAAGATTTGGGGAAAACAAGAGGCTCACTCACACACACACATACGCATGCACGCACACACAAAGCAGAGGAATGAGATATCTACAGAAGGCTTTGGAAAGCTCCAAAATACTCCTGGGAATTTAGAAGCCCACATACATATGCAGGGCTGTGTGCACGCTCAGCAAAGACCTACGAAGGCCCAAATATCTCATCTATGATGAAACTTGAGGCTCTGTGCAAGCAGGAAGTGAAAACTAAGGCAGTGATGGAAACTGCAAAAGCACTGAAGACAACTCCCCAACACAAATGCACAGCAAACCTTGAGACTTACTGGATCAAGCCATTTTTAAATATCTCAGTCCAACCATTAGTTGATCACCAAGATAACCAAGGCAGAGATTCAGTGGATACACATGATAAAGAATACAGACTTTACAAAATTAGTTCATCCACAACACAAAGAAACAACAATAACAAACTCTGAAGGGGAAGGACAGATCTGATTTTCAGAGTTGCCATATTACGTTATTTAAAATTCCAGTTTAAAAAAAATTATGTGACATGCAAAGAAGCAGTATACTATGGTCCATGCACAGGAAAAATAAGTGGTCAATAGGAACTGTCCCTGAAGCAGCACACACTTTGGACTTATTTAGAAAGAGACATCAAATTAGCTATTATAAGTACACTTAAAATCTAAAGGAAAACATGTCTAAAGAAGTGAAGTAAAATATGAGACCAATGTCTCACCAAATAGAGCATATCAAAAAAGAGGTAGAAATTAGAAAAAGGTACCAAATAGAAATTCTGGAATTGAAAACTCCAATAACAACTGAAAATTCAGTATAGAGGTATGACAGGAGATTTGAAGTAGCAGAAGAAAAAAGCTGGGAACTTTAGCATAAGTCAATTCATATTATCCAGTTTGAGGTATAGAAATAAAAAATAAAAAATAAAAATGAACAGGAGGTTGGCTGATTAGCTCACTTTGTTAGAGTGTGTTGCTGATAACACCAAAGTTGAGGGTTCAGATCCCTATACCTGCCAGCCAGCAAAAATAATTCAAAAAAAGAACAGAGCCCAAAGATACCTGTTGGACACCATCAAGTGTACCAAATACATGCAATGGGAGTTCCAGAAAAACAGGATGGAAAATAAGGGGCAAAAGAATATTTCAATAAATAATGTCTGAAAACTTCCCAAATTTGATGAAAAATATTAATTTTCACATCCAAGAAGCTTAATAAACTCCAAGTAGAAAAAAATTTTAAAATCTAGACCAATACACATCATAATAAAACTGTCAAAGACAAAGACAAAAAGAGTAACTTAAAACATCAAGAAAGGAGCAAAGTGCCATTACAAGATACCCTCAAAAATATTAATAGCTGATTTCTCATGGAGAAGAAAAAGGCAGTGTAATAACATTCAAAGTGCCGAATGGAAAAAAAAAAAAAATGTCAGCCAGCACGTCTATATGCAACAAAACTATCATTCGAAAATGAAAGAAAAATTAAGACAGTCCCAGATAACAAAACTGAGAAAATTGTTGCTAACATGCATCCCTACAAGAAATACTAAAGGGAGTCCTAGTCCTTTCGAAAATGAAAGAAAAATTAAGACAGTCCCAGATAACAAAACTGAGAAAATTGTTGCTAACACGCATCCCTACAAGAAATACTAAAGGGAGTCCTAGTCCTTCAAGCTGAAATGAAAGGACACCTATACAGTAATTTGAATCTATATGAACAAATAAAGAACAAACGTAACTATGAAGGTAAATGTACGAGACAGCATACTTTTTCTTCATAACTCTTTTCTCCTCTTACTTGACTCAAAAATCAATTGCATAAAGCAATAATAATAAAACTGTACTGATGAGCTTATACTATATAAAGTCATAATTTATATGACAATAATGGCACAGCTGAAGAAAAAGAGAGAAGCTATATAGAGGCAAATTTTTTTGTGTACTATTGAAATTAAATTGATATTAATACAAACCAAGGGCTTCTGGTCAAGATGGCAGGATGGACGATCCCTAGCATCACTCTCTCCCACAAGTCAATGAGTTTACAACTATACAAAAGTAACGATGGCCACTAGAGCTCACGGGAAGAGGAAGAGAGACCTATAGATTTCATGAAGGTGGAAGAAGCTATGATGAGAGAAAGAAAGGACCATTCCCACCATTTCAAATCCTGGCCACTTCAAGGCTGGAGCTGCTGAGTGCATGGAGCAAGAGCTGGCAAAAGCCGTAGCTGTGCCCTTCATATGAAGTTGCTTGGAGGGGGTAGGGGAGAAGAGGGCTTTGGTGGCCCTCAGGCAAGCAAGACCACTAATAGGGTTCCTGTGGACCCACATAAGAGCAAGAGGCCACAACTGAAAAAGAGGAGTCATTCAAAGGCCAGTGAGTCATTGCAAGGGACCAGCTCATGGCCCCTCCCATGGGAAGTGTTTGGAGCGTGGGCAGTGTGGGAGACAGGCACACTGGGGGAACATTGGGCACAGCAAGGACATCTGATCTGCCCCACAATCAGCATAGGACCACTCACTTGAGACTGGTCAGGAATATAGAAGTGCGAGGAGAGCAGTTTGATGAAAAGACTCAGGCCCAGACCAGAGTTTCTACACAACCCAGTGGACCAAATCTCACGAGACCCAGAAGTACTTACAAAGTCAACCATTAAAACCTGAGCTGCACAAAAAGCCTTCCCCAGGGAATCATCAGCAAAGCAGCAATTTAGCTCAACTTCAGGGCTCAAGTGCTGGTCCCCACAGGAAGATCCCTCATTTTAGAAGTAAGCAAAGGACAACAAATTAGTTCCAGTGCAGAGTTTAAGTAGTGGGAATAGCGAATAATCCAACACAGAACTGAAAGAAAAAACAAAATACCCACAGACCAGAGACAAAGTTTGATATTAACTGGCAAAGTTCTCCCTTCACCAAAGAACACCTATAAAACCTAGAAGGACTGGAAGCTCCCTGGGCCCACAAGCCAGGGATGGGGAAGGGCTGGGAGTTTCAGCCATGCCCCTGACACCCACAATCAGCCCAGTGATGACCACTGAGCGGCCACCGGAAATACCCTGGGATCCCAAGCTGGGGCAGTGGGGAGCTGAGGGCTTCAGCCACACCCCCCTGACATCTACAACCAGCCCAGTGACAACCACTGAACCATCATTGGAAGCCCCCTCAACTTCCGAGCCAGGGCAGCGGGGGGCCAAGGGCTTCAGCCACAACCTCTGACATCTGTATTCAGCCCAGCAACAACCAAGCCACCACTGGAAGCTACCTGGTCTCCCCTGCAGGAATGAGGGGGGTGCCATAGGCCTCAACCATGCCCCCCCTTCCTCCTTCTCCCACTCTATTTGCTCCCCCTTTCCCTTCTCCCCCTCCCACACTGCTCTGCAACAACAGCTTAGAATGTTAAAATAGATGGAGCTGGTGACCAACTCCTCCTCTTGCAAGGCATGCGACCACTGCCACAGGGCCTGCCTAGGGTCCTGAGGTCTGGAGTGGGGAATGACCCGTCCTCCCACAACCAGGCATGCTGCTGCTGCCACGGGACCCATTACTCTTTCAGGAGGAGAGAAGAAATCTAGAGTTATCAGAGGTGAGAGGGGGAGGGAGAGGGGGATAGGAAGAGATTGGACAAGGGGTGTAAAGAATAAGTAAGATTTGTAATAATATATTTGATCAACATACATTAACATTGAACCCCCAAAATATGTATAAACAATTACAATTCAATAATTAAAAAATACCATCCAAATGGTTATAAATTAAGACTTTTTTAAGACTAGTCAAGTGAAGCAGTGGGAGTGGAGAGAGAACAAAGAAATCTTGGTTGTGATTAATTAATTGTAAACACCATTGTATTCAGATTCCCAGGGAAACTAGTAAGAATTAATTTAAGAAATATAGTAGAAGCAACAGGGGAATTAAAATGGTGCACTACAAAATATTTAATTAACACAAAACGACACTAATGGAGGAGTAGAATAATGCAAAAGACAAAGTATACAAAAAAAAACTTAATTATAATAATATATTTTACATTACATTAGTAATTACATTAAAAATAAGTGGATTAAACAGCTTATTCTAAGGGCGGCAGTTGGCAGGATGGATTAAAAGAAGATAATTTATGTGTCAAAATGATCATTTTAGATTTAAAGACACAAGTAGGTTAGAAGTAAAATTATGGATAAATATATGCCATGCAAACAGTAATATGAAGAAAGCTGGAGTGGCCAAACTAATATCTGACAAATTAGACTGTGTTAAAAAAAATGTTACTAGAGACAAAGAGGGATATTTTATAATGATAACATGGTCAATTCCTCAGAGAGATATAAGAATTTTAAACATATATGTACCTAACAATAGAGTTACAAAATACATGAGGCAAAAACTGACAGAATTGAAGGGAGAAATAGATAATTTAGTAATAATAGAATTTTTCCCCCACTTTCAATAATAGAAAAACTAGGCAGAATAACAACGAACTAGAGTAAGGTATTTTCTTCCAGCACTTTTTACCAGGGATGTTTGTTTAATCATAATTATGATAATACTACTGTATTCACAGGCAATAGATGGAAAAGAAATAAGTGAAAACTTGTAAGCAAATAACACCTCCTTAATAAGTTGTTTATTGGTATTCCCTTATTTAAAAATATGCAAGGATATAGGTCATTCAAAATGAGGTTAGAAGAAAAACAAAACTATTGTTCAAATTATTTCATAAGTGAACATTCTGTTGCTTTTCACAATTTTGTTTGAAGAGGCGTTGAGATTAAATTTATTTTTTAATAAGTAATTTTCCATCTCAGAGTTCAACTTAAGAAATATTTTGCTAAAATTGAGAGGCACTGAAAGATAAAAATAGCTATCATATTAACTGTACATAAAATTGAGCAGGAGGTTCTGTTCCTATGTGTGTGGAAAGAACATGACTAAGAAAGCGATCCACATGAGAAAAGAGCAGTCAGGGGTGTAACCTCTGAGCAAAACCCAGCTTGGCTCCACCTGCAGCACCTAGAGAAAAATAAACGGTTCAACTAGATTTCAGAATCAATAGTAAAACCAAAGAAAGGAAGACTTGCAAATCTGTGTAAACAATGAATATTTTGCTCTTAAAGTTATAGCTTTAATAAATCTAGGTATGTTTCC